>NC_029792.2:25194631-25218799 GCF_000816755.2 Arachis ipaensis
TAATTAAAATAATTATAATATTATTTTTAATTGATAGTGCATCAAAATTACTATATTATACTTCTAGTTACCAAATTTTCTATGACACCCCCCCAAACTGCAAATTTAATAATAATCTTAGCCATCCATCATTTAATCAACCATTAGCGTTAAGTATGATTTTAGTTCCTAACGTAGAGGTCGAAAATCGATTTCATCCCCAATTTTTTTTGCTACAAAATGGTCCCCAAAGTTTCAGGTTATTTTAAAATCGTCATTTTTATCAATTTTATTTTTTTATTACCAAATTACACTTTATTAAAAAATTAAAAAAAAAAAGAAAACCACAGGAGGGAGAAAGAAGAGAGAGATCGGAAGGGAGAAAGCTAAGGGCCACCGCCGCTGCTCCTCGCCGTCGTCGCCGCCGCTCCTGCTCCTCGTCGTTCAGTCCTCGCCTCTCGCACTGCTACTCGCGCCCTTGCTGCTGCTCCACGACCTTTACCACCCGCCGCTTCTTCGTCTTCTTCTTCTTTGTGAACTGGATTTTTTATGGAATTTCTGGATTTTTTTGTGAAATTTCTGAATGTCATGCTCTGTTAATAAATCTCTTCTTTTGATTTGGCTTGAATTTGGAATATTGTTGCTCCTGAGTTTTGATTGTTCTGATTTGTTGAGTTCTGATTTTCTGAGTTTTGAGTTCTGATTTTCTGAAGTGGGGGTGGTGATGGATTCTGGTGTTGATGATGATGGTGGGGTGGTGGTGGATTCTATTTTGAGTTTTGTTGTTCTTTTGACGATGATGATGATGATGATGATGACCATGATGATAATGGTGGTGGTGGTGGGATCTGGGCTTAGGCTTCTGTTCTGTTTGCTTTTGCTTAGTTTGGTTGATTTTGGGGTGAAGGGGGAATAGTATTTTCGTCCGAAAGACGATTTTAAAACAAACTGAAATTTTGGAGACCATTTTGTAGGAAAAAAAAAGTTAGGGACGAAATTGATTTTCGACTTCTCCGTTGGGACCAAAATCATACTTAACTCCAACCAATTATTTCTCCATGGATTATGTAAAAGAAAATAGCTCACTTAGAAAGTCAAGACACTTGGAAGATGTTGAAATTGAATTACTTCAAAGTTAGTGACAACGATTATTTTAACTTATTTTTGTACTTATTTCTTGGAAGATGTTGAAATTGAATTACTTCAAAGTTAGTGACAACGATTATTTTAACTTATTTTTGTACTTATTTCATGCATATTGGCCAACGCCAGTCATATGTAATATCACCTAACATCAAGTGAAATAAGTACTAAAACCGAACATAAACATATTATACTCTAATAGTTAACTTCTTCAACATAAAACAACACATGATTAGTTAAAGATATAATTTCTTTCTCATCATCCATGGCCTCACAATTTAACTCTTGGTATGAAGTAACCATTGTTAAAAATTAAAATAATTATACTACTCTAATACTCTTTATATAACTCTCAATGCTCAAACGTGATTTCCTCTTGTAAGAAAATGCCTATAATTCTATTGATATCATATGCTATGGTTTTGATTATCTATGACTATGATGTAACATGCACAAGTTCTTAGTAATTGAAATAGAGAATGTTTTTAAATGCAAGTAGTTAAGCATTGCTTGCATTTTGCACTACCATGTGCAAAGGAAGCCTTGAACAATGGATTGCATCATAAGTCACCCTAGAAGTATTTTTGATGAACCTATTTTGTAAGAAAAAGGGTATTGGTGAGAGGAATATGTAACAATAACCTTAATGAGCCAGAACATAAGTGCATAACCTGTATAAGATGTGAAAATTTGAGAAAAATAGACATAAAGAAAAAAATTAAAATAAAAAGCAAAGTCACTAGAGCACATGTAGCCCCACAAAGCACAAAATGTATCAAAATACATATATTTTATAAATAGAATTTTTTTAAGGAGCCGTTGCCCTCCCAAAACATAAATACCCTCCCACTTTGCTTCATATTTAGTGTCATGCAAACACAATTTTGGCGGCAACAATGTGTTGGATAAAAAGAAATTAAAAGAAAAAAATTGCAAAAATAAGCCCCCAAGATACCCTTCCGAGTTACCTATTCAAGCGCGTGTATTACACTCTCAGTCTATCTTGCAAACGAACGGCTGAAAAGCCTCACGTGATTTTCACGCTTCATAACGCCCGTGTTCTAAAGCACAGAAATTTCAGAAACAAAAAACACTGATAATTTTTCATACACTCACGCCCTAGTTTCTCTGCAACACTGAAGAAAAACCTCAGAAAACAGCACTGAGAAAACGAAGAAGAAAGCTTCAGAAACCCCCCAAAGCCCAGAAACCCTATCTCCACATAAAAAAAGGGGAAGCGTTTCTTTTCAATCAAACCGAAACCCCATTGGAAGCCGTTATTCGATTCAATTTCTAGGGTTTTTGTTTTCCTTAAAATTCCTTTGCATTCCAAGCTGATTTCCCAGTTTGGTGGGTGCGATTGTTATTTAATCTAAATAGTATCACATGTTGGCACCCGATTGGAAGGAAAACACCGAGAGAAAAAGAAGTCTGCGCCTCTTATTTTTTGGGGTTTCAATGTGTATGTGATTGTTTAGTTTTGTTTTGGGTTTATTGTGATGCGAAATGCGATTGTCTTCTAAATCTGGTTCTTCATCTAAGCATAAGAATGTTGGTAAATCTAGTCCGTGGCTTCGGAAGAAGCACAAGAGGTTAGACGCGATATGTGAGAAGGAGTACAATCGGAACCATGGTGATTCCAATGGGTGTGATGATAATTTGATTACTGATGCTGCGGATTCAGCGGTTCGCCGAAGCTCCCGTGTTCGGCGTGCCCCGGTTCTGCTGGATGCCTCTCCTGCTCCTCCCAAGAAACGGCGGAAGTTAGGGAAGGTTGGAGTGCCTGCAGGGCGCATAGAGAGTGGCAAGAAGAATTTGGAGCAGCAGAGTCCCGGCAGCAGCATTGAGGGGAGTCCTTCGGCTTGGAGATCGAGGTTGAGGTCTAGGGCTAGGGGTGCAGGTTTTGAGGTCAATGATGAGAAGGAATTGCCCCGTCGGAAGAGGAAGCTTTTTGAGGATGTGGTTGTAAGTAGGGGTGATGATGAATTGAAGGTTGATAAGAAGAAGGAATTGGAAGGTGGAGTGCCAAGGATTGTTAAGTCAAAGAGACCAGCGAGGATCAAAGCTACAAAGCATGAAGAAGAGCTTAAAGTGAATGAGTCTCATGAAGTAGGGCCTAAGGAGAACGAATCTCATGAAGAGGGGCTGAGAGAGAATGAATCTCACACGGAAACGCTTAGAGAGAATGAATCTAATGAGGAAGAGCTTCAAGAGAATGAATCTTTTGTAGCAAAGCAGACAGAGAAGGAGTCTTATGAAGGGCATAGAGAGAATGAGTGTCATGGTAATTTAGATGAGAGCAACAGTCAAGAAGTGGAGCTTACAGTGAACAAAGAGGAGGGTAATGATACGGTTCCAGTAACTGATGTGTCTGGCGGGAGCCTTGTAATTATATTGGATGTGAATGAACCTCCTATTATACGGAATGGGGAGAGAAACATGTCAAACAATTTGCAAACGGAGGAATGTAGTGGCGGTAGTGAACAGTCTCCTTTGGAACATGCAGATAAACCGGATGATCGATCGGAACATGCAAATAAACAGGACGATCAGTTAGCATGTGAGAAGGAAGGCAATAATGCAAGTGAAGGAGCTGAAATTGCTGGGATTTCAACAAAGCAAGTAGAAAATGAAGGATCAGCTGACAAGGAGGTTGAGATTGATGAAAACACTTTGAAAGATGCAAACTATGTGACAAAGGATAAGCTGAAACAAGCTTCAAATGGCTCCCAACGGATCAAAGAGGGTCGACGGTGTGGATTGTGCGGGGGAGGCACTGATGGTAAGCCTCCTAAAAGGTTGCTTCAGGACAATGGTGAGAGTGAGAATGAAGCATATAGCGGTTCTTCGGCTTCAGAAGAGCCTAACTTTGATATCTGGGATGGTTTCAGTGATGAACCTGGCTGGCTTGGTCATCTCTTGGGTCCTATTAATGATAACTTCGGCATTGCTCGAATATGGGTTCATCAGCAATGTGCTGTATGGAGTCCAGAGGTGTGATTTTAATCTCGTACCTTTTGTAACATGGTTTTGCATCATGAAATTCTGGATATGTGTGCTTGCGATTACTCTAAAAACTGAAAATTATGCAATTGAATTTTTCAAAGAAACAAAAGAAGAAAAAAAAAGTGGTTATTTTGTTTTAAGACATCTCACTAAATATGCCCAAGCAATTTTTATGAGGCCACATGCTGATCATAAATGGTTTCTGCAGTTCACCTAGTTACATTATAAATAGATTCCCTTTTATCTTTGGGAACATAAGTAACACGAGAATGTGAGATATAATCCTTTGTGCACCATTTCCCTTTCATCAATAATGTTGACTGTAGTAATCAACACACTTTGCCAGCTCGAAGAATAATGCTTTTAATCTATAATCAACCAATTTCCCCATTTGTAGCTTAGTCAACTTAAATGTTCAAGTTGAAGTTAAAATAAACATTCATTATGACAATCTATTCCAGGTTTATTTTGCTGGGTTGGGATGCTTGAAGAATGTCAGGGCTGCACTTTACAGAGGAAGAGCATTGAAGTGCACACGTTGTGGGAGGCGAGGGGCAACCTCAGGTTGTCGTGTTGATCGTTGTCCAAAAACTTATCACTTGGTTGGTTATGTGTTCTCTCTTAGAGTGACATTTGCATATATTCTGAACCCCTTTAATTTTGAATTCACAAAAAAGGAAATCATTCTTTCATGCCAACCTTAATCTGAACTAACATCCTATCTGTGTTTCACAGCCTTGTGCAAGAGCAAGTGGTTGCATCTTTGATCACCGTAAATTTCTTATTGCCTGCACAGATCATCGGCATCTTTTCCAACCACATGGTAGTAAATATTTAGCCCGGATAAAGAAGTTGAAAGCTAGGAAACTGAAGTGGGATATGAGGAAGCATTCAAATGATGCTTGGAGAAAGGATATTGCTGCAGAAGAGAGATGGCTTGAAAATTGTGGAGAGGATGAGGAGTTTTTGAAACGTGAGAACAAGAGACTTCATCGTGATTTATTGAGAATAGCACCAGTGTACATTGGTGGTTCAGACTCTGCATGTGAACCATCCTTTCAGGGATGGGAATCTGTTGCTGGACTTAAAGATGTCATCCGGTGTATGAAGGAAGTTGTTATTTTGCCTCTACTATATCCTGAGCTCTTTGATAATTTAGGGCTTACACCTCCCAGAGGTGTTCTTTTGCATGGGTATCCTGGAACAGGGAAAACCTTAGTGGTCCGGGCATTGATAGGTGCATGTGCCCGTGGCGATAGACGGATTGCATATTTTGCCCGCAAAGGTGCAGATTGCTTGGGGAAATACGTGGGCGATGCTGAGCGCCAACTAAGACTATTATTTCAGGTTGCTGAGAGATGTCAACCTTCTATAATATTCTTTGATGAGATAGATGGATTAGCACCTACCCGTACTAGGCAGCAAGATCAGACACATAGTTCTGTTGTATCAACTTTGCTTGCTCTTATGGATGGTTTAAAATCCAGGGGTTCAGTTGTAGTCATAGGTGCAACAAACCGTCCTGATGCTGTTGACCCAGCACTGAGGCGACCTGGAAGATTTGATCGGGAAATTTATTTCCCACTGCCATCAACTGAGGACCGAGCTTCCATTCTGTCACTTCACACTCAGAGGTGGCCTAAACCAATTACTGGGTCCTTGCTTGAGTGGATTGCAAAAAAGACTCCTGGCTATGCTGGTGCAGATCTTCAGGCTCTCTGTACTCAAGCGGCTATCAATGCCTTGAAGAGGAATTTCCCGTTGCAAGAAGTTTTGTCCTTAGCTGAAGAAAAGCATTCTGGTTGGAAGAACCTTAGTCTACCATCCTTTGCAGTGGAGGAGAGGGATTGGTTAGAGGCATTTTTGCATTCCCCACTACCATGCTCCCGGAGAGAAGCAGGAAATGCCACTAATGATGTTGTATGCTCCCCTCTTCCTATCCACCTCATACCTTGTTTATTGGGGCCATTGTGCACACTTCTTGTATCTCTTGATGAAAATCTATGGTTGCCACCTCCTTTATCTAAAGCTGTAACAGTGATTAAGAATGAAGTGGTTTCTGTTCTAGACAAAAGGAAAATGCCTATTGATCACTGGTGGTTGCACATTGATGACTTACTGCAAGAAACAAATATTGCTTCTGAGATAAAGAGCAAGCTCATGTGTTTGGGCATTTTATCTGCAAATGATGGCTTTGGTGGTTCTCCTGATACTGCAGATGACACAGATGATAGCACTATGAAGTCTGATCCCTCCATAAAGAATCATTTGGGCATGCGTAGTGGTTTGTTTCTAGACAAGTCATTTGCATTTACTAATAAATCAGGATTTCGAATATTGATTTCTGGAAATCCCCGATCTGGCCAGAGACATCTTGCTTCCTGCTTTCTTTACTGCTTTGTGGGGAGTACTGAAATAAAGAAGATTGATATGGCAACCGCTTCACAAGAAGGGCATGGAGATGTAGTGCAAGGCATTGCACAAATATTATGTATGTCTCTCTTAATGCTGGTTATTGTCCTTTTGGAAGCACTGCTAAGTATGCTAATTAACAAAACTCTGGATATCTTTTAATAAGCTATCAATTTGATTATTATTATTATTTTATTTTTGTGTGTGTTAGGGTTAAGAATTCAGCTTGCAATGAAATGCATTTTTTTCTTTTTGCAGCCATTTATAGATGCTAAGTGTGGAAGAAGGACTGAATTTTTTGCTTTATATGAATATATTGATGCCAGCTGTATACTTGCAGCGACTCTTGAATCTGATAATTATGTTTCTATGTGGCAGTGAAATGTGCTAGTCTTCAATCTTGCATATTATTCATGCCAAGAATTGATTTGTGGGCTGTAAACAAACATGTCCAAATCTATGATAAGGAAAGTGAGTTTAATACAGAGAAAAGCTCTGCAGAGATTACTGAAGGCAAGGCCAACAAGAAGGCTTCACATGCCTGGATGTCATTTATTGAGCAGGTGGAGTCCATTGGTGTATCGACGTCCTTGATGATTCTGGTATGTTTGGCTTTATCTTTGTCTGCAATGTATTAAAGCCTTTGTACAATTATTCCTAGGATTTGTGCTCCTTGTTTTATTTTAAATATGTATTTTATATTTTAACTTTTGGTTGTTTTAGTTCTCATAAAAAAATGTATATCTATGCAACTAATAATTCATGTGTGATTCTTTTAGTTGCAAATCTTTAAGAAACAGTTGTTTATACATCAAAATTGCTTCCTTGATCAAAATTTTTTATGGCTCCCTCATCCTTGTTTTCCACAATAATAGGTGATTGGTCATGATACATAAGTACAAGTCGATACATTTTATATATTGAGTTCAGGTCCCTTATCTTTTGTTTCTCATTTGCAACAGGCTACTTCAGAAGTTTCGTATACAGAACTTCCAAGTAAGATAAGGGAATTCTTCAAGAGTTATCAATCTAAAGACAGCCAATCAACTCCTTTGCAGCAAACAATCCCTCGACTCTCACTGCATCTTGATAGTAATTTTGATAATGAGACGTTGATCACTCTGTCTGTAGAAGAGCTACTGAGAAATTTAGTTGAGCAGCAGATTCAATTGATTCATCAGAGCTCTCATGTTCATCTGGGTGTCCGAAAGGTTTCTGTTGAAGCTTGTGAAGAGAAGGTATGGCAGAGTAAAGATAATGGATCAGTTGATGAAGAGAAGAGTGAAACCCAAGTTCCTAAATCCACATCAGCGCCTCCACCACCACCACCACCCCCCGATGGTAGGTCTCTGAAGGAAAAGTCAACCTTGTCACTAGCAATATCCACATTTGGTTATCAAATTCTTCTATTCCCACATTTTGCTGAACTTTGTTGGGTCACATCAAAACTCAAAGAAGGTCCTTGTGCTGATGTAAGTGGACCATGGAGGGGGGGCTGGCCTTTTAATTCCTGTGTAATTCGTCCCAATAATTCACTAGACAAGTCAATGGTTCCTGGTAGCTCTGGTGGTGTTAAAAGCAAAGAAAGATCTGGTTTAGTTAGAGGCTTGATTGCCGTTGGTTTATTGGCTTACAGGGGTGTTTATAAATCAGCCAAGGAAGTTTCTCTTGATGTGAGGAAAGTTCTTGAGATCCTAATTGAGAATATCAATGCAAAAATTCAAGCTGGGAAAGACAGATATCAATATCTTCGCATTTTATCGCAAGTGGCTTATTTGGAAGATATAGTAAACAATTGGGCTTATGCGTTGCACAGGTATCACTATATTTTTTTATCTTTTCACTATATATACATATATATATATTCTCCTAGATGGCATCAATCTTGACTGAAATTCGTTTCGTTTTAGTATGGATAAGGATTCCTTGGAGCCTATATCAAAAGTCATGTCGTCAACTGATGGGTTAAACAGTCATCTCTCGTGTGTAGATCACCAAGCTGAAACTAAGGATGTTCATATGAACGGTGATGATTCGGAGAACCCAGGGAGAAGTTGTAAGGAAATTCATGCTGAAACAACTGGATTTCCTGCCATGAATAAGAAAAATGATAATACAGATAAACTTGATCACGATGGTAGACATACAAATACAAGCTCTAAAGAATGTCTACCAAACGATTCTTTAAACAATCACTCTGATGACTCTGCTGCTGCAAACCAACCTGTTGATCCATCCCCAAATCAGGAGAATGGATTGCTATCCCGTGAGGTTGCCAATGGAGATGTCAGGATGTCAGAAGAATTAGGTAAATCCACATCCACTCATTCTGCTGTCCTTTCAGAGAATGGACTTCACACTGCCTTAGAACAAGAAGGTCTTAATGGAGGTACTGTAAGTACCATCTCTAATCAGCCCCCGACCTTGTCCACAGAAGGGACTGGTGTAACTGATGTTTACTCTCGCAAACATGAGAATGCTACAGGTATTGATATCTCTTCAAGTAAAGGCCATGAGCATGCTGAACCTGCGGTCGTTTGCATGTATCAATGTTGCCCTAGATGTCTTCACAGCTTATATCTTGCAATACGCAAGCTTCTCACCAGTGAGTTGAGCGATAACCATAGAACAGTAGAAGATGTCCATGATGCTGTTTCATCATTATCCGTGGATCTTATTTCAGCAATTAGAAAATGTCACATTGAAGATCTTGATTTTTCTAACAAAACCTTCAAAAGAGAAAGGCATGGAATAACTTTGAACTTGAGAACATGTGACCCCAAAAACCAAGACAAGGACTTTGTGGCAGCTGAGTGTGTTACTCACTCAACAAGCCAGGAGGCAACTGCAACCAAAGATGAGGTAGTGAATGAATCACTGAAGCTTGATTTAAAATTTATATTCAGAGATGGTGTGCTGGTTCCTATGAACCCAGACAAAGATGTTTCTCTTCATTGTAAATTTGAAACTCTGTGCCTTTGTTCTCTTAGAGAGTTGATAGTAATGACCAAGAGCCCTTTTGATTAAGCTATTGTATGATAGCTTGGATTTCTTAGCAATATTTTGGCACTGATGCGGAAATTTTGTATGGATTTTCCCCTTTTTCTGAGATTGAAAATACAATTTTGACCATGGAGTCCCCATGCAGAACTGCAGAAGCTGGCTAACCATTTGATTTTCTTCTCGACATATACATAGGACACTAGTAACTGAAATTTAGTTTATCATGCATGTATTGATTACTATATTGCCATTTTTTATTACCATTTTTTATATTGATGCTAAAATTTACCAACACTTTTCCATGCTATATCTTTTAATTACCTGATCAGCTGATCTGTTCATAACATACTCTTTCCAATGTAAAAAAAATAAAATAAAAAAAGGTTTTTCTTTTTTCAAATAAAATTTAGAGGCAGGGAAGGGAGGTTTATCTCCAAGGAAAATGATAGAGTTATTGACATATAAATGAAGTATCATAAGCATGAACCTGGTTCTAGATTATACCTTAGCCCTTGCATCTTATAGTTTAATTACAAATTATAGGGAGTTGTTATTGCTGACTTTATTCTTTTGAATATTTCCAATTTGCCATTCTTTATTAATAAATGTTTTTATTTATTCATCTAAAATGCCCTTCATCGTCTTGTTATAGTTAATTTGTAATTGCTCCATCTAAATTAAGACATTACATTACTCTTTTTGTTTGGGTCAACACAAAACAACGGCAGAATTTTGGGGAGTTGGAGCATTAACTACAGTTTCATTACTGCCAAATAAGATTACTTCATTATGCCTTATATGTATTGGCATCACAAAATGATAAATGCTATCATGTGACAACTATTATTTAATGCTTTCTTTTGCAACTAAAGTTTAAGAAGGTTTCTATAATTCATAAAATAAGTTAGTCCAGTCACTTTCTTCCAAATCACTTTAAGATTTTGGACAAAATTATTACTATAGTCATCCAATCCAATTCATGAGCATTGGCCACGCCATATATATATATATATGAACTTGAATTTCGAATAAAGTTTGATTTAATACACCAAAGCAAACGAAATCAGTTTCATTTTCTTGGCTTAATATTATTAACACAATAATATTTAGACAGCTAAGGACTTTGGTGTCGTGATGAAGGAACAAATCAAAAGCCATAAAACCTTAACTGTATTTTATTTTTAATTAATATAAATATCATTAGGTTTCTAATTCCAGGCTGAAGAGAGGAATGAATGTCTTGTTGGATTGCAATGCCTACTAAGATATGGCATATTTGGTGCCATCACAATCCATAGCTGTCACGATGAAGCCATTAAAAGAAAAGGAGTAAAGAGAATTTGTTTAAAGAGTTCATAAATATAGGGATGGGAAATTATACCCTACCCGCTGGGTAATTAATCTGCTCCAACCTATTTGAATGAGATTTAAACTTTAAGACTACTATATAAAAAGATGTATTTGATTATAGGGTCGGATCCTCGTTTTACGAATGATATCTTAGTTCCCTCCTATTAAATAAATAATGAGTTGTGCTAGGTAGATAATTGGAGTGCAAATAATGTAAATAATGGCTGTACTTGAGGTCTATTAAAACAAAAAAACATTCTACCTCATTTATTTCCAACAATTCTAACCTCTCACCTTCCACCTTTTTCTCCTTTTATCGCAGTAGTTTTTTTTCTCCTTTTCTATTACGCCATCACTAACGCATCTCACTGTTGTCTCCATTGTCTGAAGAAGCAATACGCTGCATCGCCATTACACCTTCTTCTTCCATGCATCGTGCCGCTCCTGTGCTCCCTGCAATCGACGCCGCCGCTGCACCTTCTTCATCCCTGCATCACGCCCCCTGCACTCGACGCAGCCGCTGTACATTTTTTTCCCATGAGTCGTGCCGCCCATGTTCTCCCTGCAAGCGACACTGTTGCCGCACGCCTTTTCCCCTTCGCGACGTCGCATTGTTGCTGAGCCAGATGCCTTGTTCTGCCGCTGCTCCAACACTGTACTTCTGTCCTTACTTCCATGCCGCTGCGTCGTGTCTTCGCCACTTCCATTGCGTTCCACTTTGCTTTGTTCACTTAAGTGATATGACCTAAATAAACATCCACATCTTAGTGAAAAGAACCATCCGCATACATAGTAAAATGAACCTCCTGCACAGCATGTGCATGCATAATCAAGCAAATCAAGTAAAAGACCAATGATATACCCAAATAAACATCTACTTTAGAATGAAAAGGACCATCCGCGTACATAGTAAAATGAACATCCGACTTAGTTGATAAGAAACAAGTAACGAGACAGCAGCGGCAGGGGACACCAGGGTCGTGATACAGCGGCGGCGGTTGCACAGGATTGCAAGAGAGCGGTTGCGGCAAAAATAAAAGAAAGATTCAATATTATGATTAAACCTAATTAATTCAAAATTTGATTTTTAAAATTAAAATTAACTTTTCTTTTTTAACCTATTGTTTACGTTTGTTACGATGGGTAACCGGAGATTAATGGGCTGGACTCGTTGGGTTGGCCCAATCGTCTGAGAAAGGAAGCCTCCGAGCGGGTCCGCATCTTTGGGGCCTCCGTCCGACTTGTGAGTGTGAGAGAATGGGGGGTGGTACCTGCAAAGATACTCCAATGCTTAAGTTAGCAAGGGTGTGAGCAGGTCTAGAGAGTATTGGGACTTAGTGATACCTGAGGGGTGTCAGTGTATTTATAGTGGTGAGCCAATAACCACCGTTGAAGTAGTTCCACCTTTAAAGGGAAATAACCGTCCCTTTATCTTAGGGGAGTTGGGATATGGCTTCTGGAAGTGGGTTGAGAGATTTTAAGGGCAGTTACTTATTTAAATGAGTATTATCTGCCAGCTAATCCTTGTCCCCGACTTCTCATAAGCAAGTCATGGTCAGAACCGACCTCTTAAGGGAAGGTCGGTGCAGAGTGTGGGTCAATCCTTTGGATTGGGCCTCTCGTTTGGATCTGGGCCTTTAGCCTTGGGCCAGGGTATGAACAGTGCCCCTACTCGAGTACAATCTCTTTCAAGAGTTGGGCTCGAGTATTTTAACTCGGGCTTATAACTAACCTGCTGAGGAACCGACGTGATTTTTCGGAACCGACGTGTTTCAAGGTTTCCCAACAGTCGTGTCTAATCAAACGTCGCGTTGGTTAGGAATTTGCGTATTCATACGCGGGGATCAGTTACATTGGTAACGGTGCACCTCTTTAATGACGGTCTCCGTTTTTACCATTATGCCCCTAACGTATTTATAAATACTTTCCCTCTCTTTCTTTATTTCGTTTCTGAAAACATTCGCATTTGCCTTCCTCATTCAAAAGAAAAGAAAAACTCTGTTCGCGAGGTTTCCTCTGAGCCTTCTCCTCTCTCTGAGCCGCCACTGCCCCATCCATTTTTCAAGCAAAGGTTAGTTCTTTTCTCTGCTCTCTTTTTTACAAAAATGCTTTCGTTTGCATGTTTTTATTTTGAGAGGAGAGTTGACTATAGGCTTAGTGACTCTGTTTTGTTTGAGGATTTGGTCCCAGACCCCTTAGAGACCCTGTTTCTGATTCTTTTTCCTTTGTAGGTTTCGCTATTTTTTTATATAGGGAGAGAATGTCTTCTCTAGAGTCCCTTGCTCAGTGGGTGGATGTCACGGTTCTTGGGGAAGAACCTTTGGTAGATATCGACTGACCTTCGCACGCATCATAGGATCTGTGCTCTTGATGAGGATGAGCCAAAATATGAATTGATTGCCTCGGGTCCGGAAGACCGGGTTTGCTTTGGGAAGGCTTCTGATGAGGACCCCCATTTTTTTTTATGTATGAGAGTCTTTTCACTCGACTGGGAATGTTTATGCCTTTTTCTGCTTTTGAGGTTTCTGTTTTGCGTCACTACCGTGTCGCTCCTACTCAACTTCACCCAACTCTTGGGGTTTTATGAAAGTTTACCAACTTATCAGTCAGGCCTTAGATTTTTCGACTTCTCTGAGGATTTTCTTTTATCTTTTTCATATGACTAAGCCCTTTAGTGGGTAGAACAATAAACAACAGTGGGTGTCTTTCCGGGCTATCCAAGGTCGGAGAGTTTTCAACCTTTTTGATGAATCCTTTCATGACTTCAAAAATTTCTTTTTTAAAGTTCTAGCTGTAGAGGGTCACCACCCCTTTTTTCTGGATGAAAATTCCGCTCCCCGTTTTCCTTTATACTGGCTGGAGGCTTCTTCTGTGGAGAAGTATGGTTTGGATGACCTAGACGAGGTCAAGGAGGCTGTCGTGGGTTTCCTCCGAGAAGTATGGGGGAGGGCCCCTTATTTGGATACAAAAAAGTTCCTCGAGGGGTCTCCAACCTTTGTACAGACTCAATTAGGTAGATATGGATTCTTTTTGATTTGCTCTGACCTGTTTTCTAATTCTGAAATTCCGACTTCTTTGTGAATTGAATTTTTGTCTTATTTTCAGAAATGGTGAAGAAAGCTTCTGCCTCCTCCTACCAGAAAGTCCAGGATGCCAAAAAAAGATCTCGGGCGCAGGTGGATGCTACAAGGGCCACTGGTGATCTTCCCCCTCCTCCTCCTCCTCATAATTTGGGAACTTCCTCCCGTCCTATTATGGTATCCTCTTCCTCTACTTCTTCTCTTCCTTCTCCTCCCCCTCCGCCCCAACCTTCCCCTGAACCCGAGAAGAAGAAACGGAAAACCTCTGGCTCTTCTTCCAGGGCTGCTTTTGATGGTCTTCAGTTTGTCCGAACCCATCTTTTTCCTCATTCAACTATTAGTATAGATGATGCTATGGTTCAAAACCATCTAAATCTTATAGTTCAGGGAAGCGTTCGGGTGGCTGGGGTTTGTACCAAGCTCCTGGATATTTTTTAACATACTCCCCTCAGTTCTTTGGGTTCCACCCCAAGAGTTGAGGAACTTGAGGGGAGAATTTTTTTATATCAGGAGGAGGAGGTTACCAAATTAAAGGAGGAGAAGAATAAGATTCGAGAGAGGGAGAAGAAGCTTATGGGCTAGTGTGCCATGGCGGAGGGCCTTAAGGAGAAGCCGGAGCAGAATTATATCAGGCTTTTTACGGAGAATTTGGACTTGAAAAAGGAGCTCTCTGGGTGTCGGGACGCCTATCAGGATTTGGAAAATTCAATTGCTGAGGGGACAGAGGAGGCCTGGAGGATTTTTAGGGAGCAAGTCGGAGTTATTGCTCCCGACTTGGACCTCTCTCCTTTGGCCCGACAAGATCGTGGTGAATGGTGCAATTGTCTCCCCTCTCCGACCTGAGACGGATTCCGAGTTGAAGACTCGAGGGCAAAGGATAATTGAGTCTCCTCCTCGGGGTGATGCTCCGTGCTCTTCGGGGGTTCCTTCTGATATTCCTGACCAGCCTGCTCCGACTTCTTCTGACGCCGCTCCGACTCCTACTACTCCGACTCCTAGTGGTGACCTTCCTTCTTCCAATTAAACTATGCTGGCTATATGGGGGCCTGGCCTGTGGGTCCCCCCTTTTTTAAACAATTTTTATGTTTTTATTTATGGTGGTAACTTGCTGACGATTTGGTAGCCTTTTTTGGCCATAAACAAAATTAAAAATACCCTTTTTTGGATAAGGGTTTTAGGTTATCTTTCATGTTGGCCTACATGCTTGCTTCTTAGGTTTTTTGGAAACTTCTTTTGATCTTTTTTGTTTTTTCGAAAACCTTTTTTGAAAAGGCTTTTACCAGGGCTAACCGTCCTTTGTTTAACTTGAACTTTTTTCCAAAGTTTTGGGACAGCTTCTGCCTATTGGTTTTCGATGTATCTTCTTATCTCTTTTTGGGTTGTTCCTTATACTCAATTTTGGATTTCATTGAGTTTTCTTGACTT
The DNA here is from genome assembly GCF_000816755.2 of Arachis ipaensis. Lineage (NCBI taxonomy): Eukaryota > Viridiplantae > Streptophyta > Magnoliopsida > Fabales > Fabaceae > Arachis > Arachis ipaensis. The sequence goes on from NC_029792.2 coordinate 25,210,030, forward strand.
AGGTTATTTTTGTGATGCATTTCATCTGTCATTGGTTTCCCGACTTCTAGGTCGGCCAATTTTCGAGTTGTTATGATCTGCTTATATAACCTCTTTACACTGACTTGTACCTCGTCATTTTATTCTGACGACCATCTAGGTCGGTTCATGGGATTTTCACGCTTTGTCGAGCTTAAGTCAGTGCGTTTCGTAGAAAGAATAAAAAAGTGAAAAAAAATTTATAAGAGATATTGTAAGAGATTTTTATTTATTTGCAAAGGTACTTTATTGCTATTAAGGGTTTTTGAAAATTTGTAGCCCCTTAGTCTCTACTTTGATGCCTCATTAAAAATCCCCTCCAGTAAAATCCTTTCTTTTGGAAAAAACCATGAAGTTGGGAAAAGAGTATATCAGGGAGTAGAGTTCGCTTTTAACTGTAGTACCTTTTCATATTACAAGCATGCCACGACCTTGGTAACTCGGTGCCGTTTAAGTCGGTCACCTTATAATAACATTTTTTCTAAGATCTCACTAATTTTGTATGGTCCCTTTCAATTAGCAGCGAACTTCCCTTCCCCAGATTTGTTGACTCCAATGTCGTTTCTGATTAAGACCAAGTCGTCTGGGAGAAAACTCCTTCGAATGACTTTTTTGTTGTATCTGGTAGTCATTCTCTGCTTCAATGCCACTTCTCTTATCTGGGCTTGCTCTCGGATTTCAGGGAGCAGTTCAAGTTCCTCTTTGTGCCCCTGTATGTTCCTGACCTCATCGTGGAAGATCATCCTTGGACTTTGCTCGTCGATTTCTACTGGTATCATGGCTTCCACGCCATAGACAAGTCGGAAGGGTGTTTTTCCTGTGACAGATTGTGGCATCGTCCGATAAGCCCACAACACTTGGGGGAGCTCCTCAGCCCAAGCTCCTTTTGTATCTTGCAACCTTTTCTTCAATCCTGCCAGTATGACTTTGTTGGCTGCCTCAGCCTGTCCATTTTCTTGTGGATGTTCCACCGAGGTGAACTGGTGTTTAATCTTCATACTGGCTACCAGGCTTCTGAAGGTCGAGTCGGTGAACTGAGTTCCATTATCTGTGGTGATGGAATGAGGTATCCCATACCTTGTGATAATATTTTTATAGAGGAACTTCCGACTTCTCTAGGCAGTGATGGTGGCTAATGGTTCTGCTTCTATCCACTTTGTGAAGTAGTCTATTCCCACTATTAGGTACTTTACTTGCCCTGGGGCTTGGGAAAAAGGTCCTAACAGATCCATTCCCCATTTTGCGAAAGGCCATGGAGAAGTTATACTGATGAGCTCCTCGGGGGGAGCCACGTGAAAATTTGCATGCATTGGCATGGCTGACACTTCTTCACAAATTCTGTGGCATCCTTTTGCAAGGTCGGCCAGTAGAACCCAGCTCGGATTATCTTTCTGGCTAACGACCTAGCTCCGAGATGATTTCCGCAGATTCCATTATGAACCTCCTCTAACACTTCAGTTGTCCTTGAGGTCGGGACGCACTTTAGCAATGGTGTTGATATTCCTCTTTTATAGAGGATATTTTTCACCAGAGCGTAGTGTTGTGCTTCCCTCCGGATTTTCTTGGCCTCTTTTTTCTCTTTAGGGAGGATGTCAAATTTTAGGTATTCGACTAAGGGATTCATCCATCTGAAGTTTAGCTCGGTTACTTCAAGGACATCTTGTTTGGCCTCTGTTTTAACTACAGATGGTTCTTGGAGAGTTTCCTAGATCAAGCTTATATTATTTCCCCTGGTTTGGTACTCGCTAACTTGTTTGGCCTCTGCTCTGCTGTTAAGATCCCGAGTTATATGTCTGATCTCGGTTTCTGCAAAGTGCCTGAGGTACTTGGTGAACGAAATCGCAATCACACTTTTGCAATTCCGCACAACTAACCAGCAAGTGCACTGGGTCGTCCAAGTAATACCTTACGTGAGTAAGGGTCGATCCCACGGAGATTGTCGGCTTGAAGCAAGCTATGGTTATCTTGTAATTCTTAGTCAGGATATCAGTAACGATTCTTAGTTTTAATTGCAAAAAGTAAAAGAACATGAAATAAATACTTGTTATGCAGTAATGGAGAACAGGTTGAGGTTTTAGAGATGCTCTGTCTTCTGAATCTCTGCTTTCCTATTGTCTTCTTCTTCACGCACACAAGGCTCCTTCCATGGCAAGATGTATGTTGGTGGATCACCGTTGTCAATGGCTACCATCCATCCTCTCAGTGAAAATGGTGCAAATGTGCTGTCACCGCACGGCTAATCATCTGTCGGTTCTCACTCATGTTGGAATAGGATCCATTGATCCTTTTGCGTCTGTCACTACGCCCAGCACTCGCGAGTTTGAAGCACGTCACAGTCATCCCATCCCAGATCCTACTCGGAATACCACAGACAAGGTTTAAACTTTCCGGATCTCAAGAATGGCCACCAATAATTCTAGCCTATACCACGAAGGTTCTAATCTTAGGTTAGGAACCCAAGAGATATACACTCAAGCTATTGCAGATAGAACGGAGGTGGTTGTCAGGCACGCGTTCATAGGTGAGAATAATGATGAGTGTCACGGATCATCACATTCATCAGGTTGAAGTGCGAGTGAATATCTTAGAATAGAAACAAGCAAGATTGAATGGAAAATAGTAGTAATTGCATTAATCTATCGAAACACAACAGAGCTCCTCACCCCCCAACCATGGAGTTTAGAGACTCATGCCGTAGAAAATACAAGTTCTAATGTAAAATGTTATGAGGTACCAAATGAATCTCTAAAAGTGATTTTTCTACTAAACTAGTGACCTAGGTTTACAGAAAATGAGTAAGCTAAGATAGATAGTGCAGAAATCCACTTCTGGGGCCTACTTGGTGTGTGTTTGGGCTAAGCATTGAAGCTTTCACGTGTAGAGGCTATTCCTGGCATTAAAATCCAGCTTTTGTGCCAGTTTGGGCGTTTAACTCCAACTTTTATGCCAGTTCTGGCGTTTAACGCCAGAAAAGGTAGAAAATTGGCGTTTAGACGCCAGTTTGCGTTATCAAAACTCAGGTAAAGTATGGACTATTATATATTTCTGGAAAGCCCAAGATGTCTACTTTCCAACGCAATTGAGAGTGCGCCAATTGGGCTTTTGTAGCTCCAAAAAATCCATTTCGAGTGTAGGGAGGTCAGAATCCAACAGCATCTGCAGTCCTTTCTCAGCCTCTGAATCAGATTTTTGCTCAGGTCCCTCAATTTCAGCCAGAAAATACCTGAAATTACAGAAAAACATACAAACTCATAGTAAAGTCCAGAAATGTGATTTTTATAAAAAAAACTAATAATTATATACTATAAAGTAGCTAAATCATACTAAAAACTACCTAAAAACAATGCCAAAAAGCGTATAAATTATCCGCTCATCAGTACTCCAAGGTTTTGTCCAAGTATCTCTTCATATTTGGGTCTTTGGCCTGATACTCTCCATTTATTTGGGAGGTCACCACTTGAGAGTAGCTGAATATCATCACTTTTGTTGCACCGACTTCTTCTGCTAACTTTAGACTTGCGATCAGGGCTTCATATTCTGCATATTATTGGAAACTGGGAATTCAAATTTGAGGGAGACCTCTATTTGTGTTCCCCCTTCATTGACCAGTATTATGCCTGCACCGCTTCCGATCTTGTTTGAGGATCCATCTACGTACAGTTCCCATGTAGTTGGTTTTTCCTCTTGATCTCCTGCATATTCTGCTATGAAGTCGGTGAGGCATTGGGCTTTAATTGCCGTTTGGGTTTCGTACTTCAAGTCGAACTCGGAGAGCTCTATTGCCCATTGAACCATTCTCCCTGCAACATCCGTCTTTCGGAGGATTTGCTTCATGGGTTGGTTCGTTCGGACTCTTATTGTGTGAGCTTGGAAGTAAGGTCGTAACCTTCGTGAGGCTATTACTAAGGAGTAGGCGAACTTCTCTAGTTTATGGTACCTTAGTTCAGGGCCTTGTGGAACTTTGCTGGTGAAGTACACAGGATGCTGCCCGACCTCGTCTTCCCGTATTAGAGCTGATGCTACAGCTTTGTCTGCTACAGACAAATATAGGACGAGTTCTTCCCCGACTAGGGGTCGGGTCAGGATTGGAGGTTGGCTCAAAAACCTTTTGAACTCCTGGAATGCTTCTTCGTACTCTGGAGTCCATTCGAACTGGCATCCTTTTCTTAGTAGAGAGAACAATGGAAGGGATCTTAATGCTGACCCTGCCAAGAACCTGGAGAGGGCTGCAAGTCGGCCATTCAATTGTTGAACCTCTCTTAAGCAAGTTGGGATTTTCATTTCTAGGATGACTTTGCACTTGTCGGGATTTGCTTCAATTCTCCTTTACGTCAGCATAAACCCCAGAAATTTTCCAGCCTCCACCGCGAAGGTACATTTTGCGGGATTTAGCCTCATCCCATGTAACCTTATGGTGTTGAAGACTTGCGAGAGGTCTGTCAAGAGGTCAGTTTCTTCCTTGGTTTTCACCAGCATGTCGTCCACGTAGACTTCCATTAAGTTCCCGAGGTGGGGAGCGAACACCTTATTCATCAGCCTTTGGTATGTGGCCCCAGCATTCTTTAATCCAAACGGGATGACCACGTAGCAGTAGTTCGCTCTAGGCGTGATGAATGATGTTTTTTCTTGGTCCGGCTTGTACATCGAAATTTGGTTGTATCCCGAGTAAGCATCCATAAACGACAAATATTGATACCTTGAGCTGGAGTCTACTAGAGTATCAATGCTCGGAAGTGGATATGGGTCTTTGGGACATGCCTTATTCAGGTCGGTATAGTCAACGCACATCTTACACTTGCCGTTTTGCTTTTTGACTAGTACTACGTTTGCTAGCCATGTCGGATACTTGACCTCCCTGATGAAGCCGGCCTCTAGGAGCGCTTGTACCTGTTCTTCCACCGCTTGAACTCGTTCCGTACCGAGCTTGCGTATTCACTGTTGCACAGGTCGCGACCCGGGGTATACTGAGAGTCTGTGGGACATGAGCTCGGGGTCTATCCCTGGCATGTCGGATGCTTTCCAGGCGAAGAGGTCGGAATTATCTTGTAGGAGTTTTTTCAACCTTTGCTTTAGGTTTTCCCCTAGGCTGGCTCCTATGTTGGTATTTTTTCCTTCCTCCTTGCCGACCTGTATTTCTTCAGTCTTTTCCCCTGGTTGCGGCCATAGCTCTTCTTTGGCTCTTGCTCTGCCAAGCTCTATGGTGTGAACTTCCTTGCCCTTTCCCCTTAGGTTCAGGCTTTCATTGTAGCATTTTCTTGCCAATTTCTGGTCTTCCCGTACCGTTGCTATCCCCGCATATGTTGGGAATTTCATGCAAAGGTGAGGGGTAGACACCACCGCTCCGAGCCGATTTAGGGTAGTTCTGTCAATCAAGGCATTATATGTTGACCCGACGTCGATGACTATAAAGTCTATGCTCAGAGTTTTGGATTTTTCCCCCTTTCCAAAAGTCGTGTGGAGGGGTAGGAACCCTAGCGGTTTTATTGGCGTGTCGCCTAACCCGTACAGGGTATCAGGGTAGGCCCTTAACTCCTTTTCATCCAACCCTAGTTTGTCGAACACGGTTTTGAAAAGGATGTCGGCCGAACTCCCCTGGTCTACTAGAGTTCTATGGAGGTGGGCGTTTGCCAGGACCATGGTTATCACTACTGGATCATCGTGTCCAAGGACTATCCCTTGCCCGTCCTCTTTGGTGAATGAGATAGTTGGGAGGTCGGAGGCTTCGTTTCCGACCTGGTAAACTCGCTTTAGGTGTCTCTTACGAGATGACTTGGTGAGTTCCCCTCCCGCAAATCCCCCCGAGATCATATGTATATGTCTTTCTGGGGTTTGTGGTGGTGGGTCTCTTCTGTCCCCATCATCTTGTTTTCTTTTCCCATGATTGTCCGACCTTTCCATGAGATATCTGTCAAGTCGCCCTTCTCTGGCCAACTTTTCTATCACATTTTTAAGGTCGTAGCAATCATTTGTTGAGTGACCATACATCTTATGGTACTCACAGTAATCACTGCGGCTCCCTCCCTTTTTATTTTTGATGGGCCTGGAGGGCGACAGTCTTTCACTATTGCAGATTTCTCTGTATACGTCCACTATGGAAACTTTGAGAGGAGTATAAGAGTGATATCTCCTTGGCCTGTCGGAACTGACCTCCTCTTTTTTCTTGGGCTCCCTTTCTTTCTCTTTTGCTGAGTGAGGGTGCCCAGGTCGCCAACTCGGCTCTCGTAATTTGGCATTCTCCTCCATGTTGATGTACTTTTCCGCTCTCTCTTGTACATCGCTCAAGGAGGTGAGGTGCCTTTTTGATATGGACTGGGAGAAGGGACCTTCTCTAAGTACATTTACTAGCCCCATGATGACTGCCTCTGTGAGCAGGTCTTGAATCTCCAAGAACGCTTTGTTGAACCTTTCCATGTAGTCCCGTAAAAATTCTCCGACCTCCTGCTTTACTCCTAGGAGGCTTGGTGCGTGCTTTACTTTATCCTTCTGGATGGAAAACCGCATTAAAAACTTTCACGAGAGGTCCTCAAAACTGGTGACCGGCCTTGGAGGGAGGCTGTCGAACCACTTCATCGCTGCTTTTGACAAGGCGGTCGGGAAAGCTTTGCAACAAGTTGCATCGGAAGCATAAGCCAGATACATCTGACTTTTGAAGTTGCTTAAATGATGCTTCAGGTCTGTGGTCCCGTCATAGAGGTTCATATCAGGGCTTTTGAAGTTTCTTGAAACTTTTGCCCTCATTATGTCCTCGCTGAACGGATCCTCTCCTCCCAAGGGCGACTATTCTCGGTCGCCGCGGGAGTTCCGACTTCTAAAGGGGGATTCTAGCTTCAAGAGTTTTTCTTGTAAATCTTTTCGTCACGCTATCTCTTCCCTTAGATTTCTCTCCGCCTCTCGTTGTCGTTCTAATTCCTGTTCCAGCTATTCTAAACAACCTTGGTGGCCGTGGACCAACCCCATTAGCTCAGCCGCATGGGGTGGTCCTTCCTTTCCTGACTCGCGTCCCTCCGAGCAGTTCACCTTCGGATTTTTTAACCCCGAGGTGCCTTCTCTGTGCTGGTCATTTGCTCCTTGGTGGAGGGTCATGTTTGCGTCATTATTTCCGGTGTCCAGATTTTCTTGTTCTGAATCGGACGTCGTATGACCATCTTCTAGTGAATTGTCCGCCATCACTGGTTGATCTCTCGGTTCCCCGGCAACGGCGCCAATGTTACGATGGGTGACCGGAGATTAATGGGCTAGACTCGTTGGGTTGGCCCAATCGTCTGAGGAAGGAAGCCTCTGAGCGGGTCCGCACCTTTGGGGCCTCCGTCTGTCTTGTGAGTGTGAGAGAATGGGGGGGGTGGTACTTGCAAAGACACTCTGATGCTTAAGTTAGCAAGGGTGTGAGTAGGTCTAGAGAGTATTGAGACTTAGTGATACCTGAGGGGTGTCAGTGTATTTATAGTGGTGAGCCAATAACCACCGTTGAAGTAGTTCCACCTTTAAAGGGAAATAACCGTCCATTTATCTTAGGGGAGTTGGGATATGGCTTCTAGAAGTGGGTTGAGAGATTTTAGGGGCAATTACTTATTTAAATGAGTATTATCTGCTAGCTAATCCTTGTCCCCGACTTCTCATAAGCAAGTCGTGGTCAGAACCGACCTCTTAAGGGAAGGTCGGTGCAGAGTGTGGGTCAATCCTTTGGATTGGGCCTCTCGTTTGGATCTGGGTCTTTAGCCTTGGACCATGGTATGAACAACGTTGTTCAAAAAAGCGTTATTTACTCCGAGAGTGGATCCTCTCCAGTGAAAAAAAAATTGAATGGTATGCAGTGTTTAATCTAACCATTCATTACTCTCTCTCTTATTTATTTCTGGTCCCATTTATAGAATCAAAGGTGAGAGATCACACTGGATTCTGTCAAGTGTTAAAAAAACTGGAGAGGATCCATTTCCATTTACTCCAATCCATTCTAACAAAATTTAAAAGTTAAATTTATTATATAGATGATTTTGCCGCGAATTAATATTCAAATTAGTTCCTGAAATTACACTCTTATTTTAATTTCATTTTCAAAATATCAACTTACTTAATTTAGTCCCCCAACTGAATATACATAACTCACGTTAGTCCCTGATTCTATTTTTGTCTCAAAACTGTTTACAGCGTGTTAAGATGGATTGACGGCTGCAACATTAGGCTGTCTAAATGGCTACTTGATGTAACAGTTAAAATTTTTTACCTCAATTTATTTTTTAAGAAACTTTTAGGATTATGATTTTAAAAATTTCAATTTAAGAAAATTGAAATAAATCAGTTTCAATTGTCTTATCAAATAATTATTAAAAAGTTCAGTATACTAGTTATCAGTTCATCTCAATATGCGTTTAATGGTTCTATGACGAAAATGAAATCAGAGACCAAATTAAATAAACCAAAACTTTAGAAATCAAATTAAAACGTAAGTATAACTTCAAAGACTAATATGAATATTAACTCATTTTGCTATGCATACATTTCTGCTAGTCAACGATTAGGTTCGGACAGAGTCTATGTTTTAAATTTTGAGATGTATTATTTACGAGTAAAACACAAATTTAAAATAGTTTAATAGAGTATAAAATTATGGTTATAAGAATCGAACTGAATGAATTGATGGTATCAACTGGATTAATTGAAATTGACCACTAAATCGATCCGGTAAATGATAAAAATTAATTATTAAAAAATTAGTCAAAAATTAAAAAAAAAAATCGGTAAAAAAATCGATAAA
>NC_029792.2:25218805-25227849 GCF_000816755.2 Arachis ipaensis
TGAAATTTAATTTTAATTAAACCTTTTAATTTTTAATTTTATTCAGTTCGACGACCGGTTTAAAACCGATAAACATTAAAGAATTTGAATTCAATTAAAACCTGTTCTAACTCTACTAATTACAACGCCTGTGTCTTTTTATTTGCTAAAACTATTCTTAAACAAAAAACATAACATGGAAAATCAAATCATTTATTCGGAGAAAGATATATTGTACATATTATTGTGGAGACAGCCAATAACAATTGAGATAGGTAGCTAATAGAGTATTCCTACTCGTACATTGTATTGTATAATAAGCGAAAAAGTATGCTACATGAATAGCTAATATGTGTAAGTGTAACTACGGCTTCAGACTCTGAATAACAAATATTTGTTTTGTTATGTGAACTGATGAATGCAGAAACAGAACACTAGCATCACATGGAGGATGTGCTGGCATGACAAAGCCATACCCTTAAAAGGAATTACCCTAAACCAATTATTATTCCTAGTTGTCTGTCTACCTTAAATGCCGCATGACCCCACTTGCTTAAAACACCTTTCACCATTTCATTTTCTCTCTATTAAAAGAACACACTTGTCTTTTGGACTGAGAGCTAATTATTGCTAAGAAAATGCATAAGGGACATCTTCCATGCACATGCTGTCATATCTCACATGGCTTATCTAGAAATAAAACTCAGATGATGCAAATGTTTCACTAGAAAAATAATTTTTAAATATTTTATATTATCGTATTTTGTCTCAATATCTATTTTATTATTTTTTAATTCTAGTGCGATTTTTAGTCTGACATTCAAATATTCATTGAATCTTGTAACGTGTTTGATCATCTTATTAGACACTATTTTTGCATATTTATATATGTATATCTTTTCTTTATAGTTAAGTTTTTTGCCTAAGTATACAACCTGCTTAATTTAATAGCATAAAAAATTGCGACTTAGACAATAGACAGACACATATAAGCCTTGGTATAAATTGAGAAAAACATGAAAAGGTGACAGAAAAGTTGGAAAGAACAGAAAAAACAAATGGAGACAGTAGTTGATAATAACAACTCTAGTGAATCTTCTTTCTGCAGAGATGAAAAAGTGGAAGCCATGGATCTTCTTGAAGAGTGTTGGTTCTTTGAGAATTTGTTGAACATAAGGCCGATGATGATGATGCCAAGGAGCTACTCTGATCCTTACCCTTCTTCTTCTTCTTCAACTGCTCTAATCAACACAGATTTCTTGGTGAAGGACAATGATGTTTTAAGCAACTCATCATCATCTTCATCATCATCATCATCATCATCATCATCATTATCATCAGCAAGAGGCAATAATAAACCACCAAGAAATGGTTCTTCTTCTTCTCATACTAAGAAGATTCAAAGAGCACCATCCATGCCACAATTCAAAGTTAAAGAAGAGGGTGATAATGATGATGATAAACAAGGAGGAAACAAATTGATGATGAAGGGAAATCATAGAAATGAAGGTAATAGAAGGAAAAACAAGCTTGTTAGAACACCATCTTTGCCACTATCAATTGGGAGTAATGAAAAGTTTCAAGAAAATGATCCAAGAATAGGAAGATCACACAAGCAAACATCAACACCTAAGGTAATGTAATCATTTGATTCTTATTAAGATCTACTCCCTCCCTCTCATAAATATGTATTCACTATTCAGACACATTAAATTTTCAATGTACTAATGCCTGTCAGAGACTCATTTATTTTGTTCATTTATGATCTAAGTCTATTAGTTTCTGTCATACCAAAAAATTATGAACAGTTTAAAAAAAATATTTTCTTCAAATATTTCCAAAGATCCTCTAGACTCTAGAGCCAAAAATCTTTTGGCTTGGCATAATGTAAAGTCACACAATAAGAATAAGGACAAGTTGCATATTCAAGTTGCAGCTGCAATTTTACTTTTGTAGCAAAAATTACTAGTCCCTTGCCAAAGTTAGTTTATAATGTTCCAAATTCACACTTTTTAGAAACATGCTTTATTAAGGCCAAAAATAATGTGAAAGTCTACTACACTAGAAAGGACAAGATGCATATATACAAATACAAGTGGCTTTTGCAATAATAGACTCCTCAGCAAAATTCATTAGTCCTTTTGAACCTTAGTTTAAAACACACACATTTCCAAATTCATATTGAACCAAAATCCATAACTATTTTGCATATAATTGTTTTTTCTTTTTCTAGAAGGAAACTCCTTATACTATGTTATTTATCTTCTGGTTTTATGTTATGACAGAGTTGTAGCATTCCAAGATATAGAGCATCTAAGAACATTGAAGGTGAAAGCATCAACAAAGGAGAAGGAATCAAGGAAATGAGGCCTAAGTACCTAAATCAGAGAAGAATGATGAGGAGAAGCTTAAGTGATCTTGAGCTAGAGGAAGTTCAAGGGTTCAAGGATTTGGGATTCTCATTTGAGAAAGAGAGATTAAGTCCAAGTTTAGTTAGCATAATCCCTGGCTTGCAAGATAAGAACAGAGATGAAACAGAAGAAGATAAGAAAGCAAGAGGGCCTTATCTATCAGAAGCATGGTTGGTGAAGAGTCCTCCTCCAATTCCAAACTGTGATTCAAAGAAATCTACAGCTGACATGAAAAAGCATATCAAGTTTTGGGCTAAAGCTGTTGCATCAAATGTGCACCAAGAATGCTGAGAGAAAACAAATAAAAATGGCCAAGATGATTAGTATGTTATACTCAAAAAAGTGTTGAACATTATGACACTTAGATTGATCATTCTATGTAAAATTGTCTGAAAACAAACAAATAAAATGATTCTTGCTATTGATTTTGCAGTATAGTTATTTGATCCTAGGCACACACTGGGAAAAGAACACATCATTCATAAAAGTTAGCCTTATTGTTTAGACACTCTAATCAAGGTACTTTGTTGGACAATTTAGTATTTTACATCACTAAAAATAAAATATTAGTATCAAAACACAAAATTATTCTTTACTATACTTAAAAAAAAAAAAATAAAGTATCATTTTTGTATCTAATACTTATATTTTTTTTTAATTTCTAACATTTAATTTTGTTTAATTTTGTCATTAGTATTTTTGGTTTATCTCAAAATTATCCCTAGACATTAATTCCATAAAAAATGTTAGAGACAAAATTAAAAATATGCAACGATAATTTTGACACAAATTAAAAACTATAAAAATACAATTGAATAAAATTAAAAGGCAGAGATATTAAAAAAATTGTGAATGTTAGGGAAAAAATATACATTAACCTGTAAAAAAAAAAAAGAGAAAAGAGCAAAAGGATTATATAGTTGAAAAAATCATTTATTAAAAATATCATTAATAAAAGTATTCATGAAAAAAAAAAAAGGAAAATCACCAGTTATTTAAAGGATTCGACTTGTTTTACGAAATTCATAGAAAAGATGAGTAATTTTGTGGATAATTATCCCAAAATGGAAAAACGCAGAAGATATTTACGCAAGAGTACAAGTGTATTCCGATGAATGAAAGTGGAATGTGGATTGAGCAGTGAGAAGTGAGTTTCAGCATTGCAGTGATGTTGCAGTTTCAGCATTGCCACCACCAACACCAACACCTTCTCCTCTCAAACCCACTCTCACTCTTCTCTCACCATAACAACCACAACCCCTCTCTCTTCTTCTCCTCTTCTTCTTCTTCTTCCATGCGCACACCCACTCCCACTCTCCATTCTCCGGCAGCACTTCCTCCACCAGCTTCATCGTGGTCATGGCTCACCCACCTCGCCGCAGAACTCACCACCGCACCAGCGGACCAAGGCCCTATTGAGCTCCCCTTCTCTTCTACTCAGTCCATTTTCGCCACCACCGACGATCCTTCTCCCATCCAAGTTGCCTCCAGCGTACTCCTCACCGGCGCCGTCTCTATCTTCCTCTTCCGCGCCCTCCGCCGCAGGGCCAAACGTGCCAAGGAATTGGTATCTTCTCTCTCAAAATTCCTCTTCTTTTTGGCATCATATCCCTCTTTCTTGTAACAATTATGTCTCTGCATGTTATATATGTAAAATTCTAACTTATATATGGGTTGTTGACTATGTCTATCTCTGTAAATGTTGTATATGGTATTCATGTTCTGTGCTTCTGGGTTGTTTCATTGTATATGCTCGTTATAATTCATGTTCTGCCGCAGATACTCTTGAAGCTCAGTTTTTGTTTAGGGTAATGTTCATAAATTATCCAATCAATTGGAAGCCTTTTTTCTTTTCGGGGTTATTTGAGTTGAGTATGCTATATATAAGGATAACGATACTTGCGCACCATATATGCCGGTGCTTCATTTGCCTATTGCCTTTTATTATGCTATATTCTGGGTTGTTACACGGAACGCAATGTTAGGCTACATGTAAAATATTTTATCTACAAGAGAAATGCTAGGGGCCATCAGAATTTATTGTTTTTGGTCATCACTTAGCCAGCAACTTAATTTGTTTTGTCTTAGTTTTTTTAGTCTAGTAATCCAACAACGTACTTTATCCTATATTTTTAAACATCGATGGCTAACTGAGGATCAAAAACAATAAATTCTAATGACCTTCTAGAATTTCTCTACGTGGAAAGTATATTTATCGCGTTCCGGTACAGTGAATTGGTGCACGCGAATTGGTATGCCACCTAATTGTTAAATTCATGTAACTATGGTCATGATTGATTAGATTTGGTACCTCTGAACTGAGGATGTTTATAATGTGGTAACAATTACAACTATTTTGTGATTTGTGGTATGTGGGAAGTGGCACGTGAGACAGGAATTGCATCTTTTTACTCTTGGGGTGTGTACATTATCATCCAATAAGCTTGGTTTGACTAGATTTTGTCCATATGAATTTGGTAGAATTAATTGGAAGGTTTATGCTAGTGATATAAAATTAATGGAATGGGCCAATAACTACATAAGAAACTCTTGGGGGCGAGCAGCTTTTAGTAGTTTTGGCGATCATTTGCCCAGCACAAACGCTAAATTATCTTTAACAAATAAATTATACTAATTTATGTGTGCAAATTCTGAAAAAACGTGGGTGCAAACTATATTGATTCATGTGTACAAAACTCTGGTAAATATAGGTGCAAATTATATGCTTCTTGTGTACAAAACGTCTGTAAATATAGGTGCAATTTATTACTGACCAAGTACGGGAAAAAAATATAATATTTGCTGGCCACGTAGCATTGCTCTAACTACGTTGATTGGACACTTGTCCATATTATTATTAAGTATCCTGTACGCTAATTCTCCTCTGATTGATATGTGCTACTTTGATTTAGTCTCTGTCTTCATTGAAATTGGAGGTATTGTCGTTTTAGCAATTTAGGTCTTCAGGAGAAAAGAAGTCAATAAAGGAAGAAGCATTAGATACCTTGAAGGCTATGGGGTCATCTTCAATTGAAGATGCTAAGGGTCCACCTTCACCTGTTCAGGCATTTCTTGGGGGAATATCAGCCGGAATTATTGCTCTCATTCTTTATAAGTTTGCCACTACGGTGGAGGCAGCTCTTAACCGCCAAACAATTTCGGATAATTACTCGGTACTCTCATCTCATGTCTTCTTATCTTATCTATTTGGTTGCAAAGCATGTTAGATTGGACTATTTTCTTCAATGAATTGAATAGGAAAATTAGAGTCAAACAAAGTGGAATTGGACTGTTGTTTCTTTTCTTGACAGTCATTGATTGGTCTTGTATCCTTTAGGGCTGAAATATTCAAATTTATCCGGTTTTGTGATTCTTTCACAAAATCAAGAACACAATTGGTATTACAAGACTCTGTATTGTTGATTTGTATTAGTTCATGCTATTCTGTATCATTGGTAAGCATATTGAATACTCAGTTCAATTAATTGTGATAATCAGAATGTTCAATTATGTCTTGGTTTTTAGAACCTCACTAGCAATTACTCAAATCCAGCTTGGAAAAACGGTTAATAAAACGATATTTTTACAGTTACATGACTTGCACGAAACAGAAATATTAGCTTTCACAAGTGCACGTTCTGTTATGCTCATCATATGGTGGTTAAATGAATCTAATATGTACCCATCTATGTGCGTGAATTGGCTAGTGCATTTTAGAGCTCAGGCAAAATTTTTGCTGCTATGGCCTGTAATTATTGGTAAGAAATTACTTTAGCTACAGTAACAGGCAACAGTTTTGCATTATTGTGACAAAGAAGATAGTGTCAGTATGTAGCGTAAACTCTTGCTTCGGATGTTCAAATATCTTTCATCGAATTGCATTTTTTTGACAATGATGGAATTCATAGAAAAACCATGTTACTAAATTAATAGCGGAGACAAGATGACAACAGAACAATTTAAGTTCTTAATCATTGACAGTCGTTCCTTTTTCCTGCCTGCTCAAGATAATCTGACAGTGATGGTTTGCTTTGCAGGTTCGCCAGATTACAATAACCATAAGGTAATTTCCATGACTTGCCTATCCTGGATTCTTGCTGTTCATTTTCCGAAGAATTTTCTCTTCATTTGATGAAGAATCTGACAATCATCATAAAAACTTCACAGGACAATATTGAATGGCTTGACCTACCTTGCGACATTTGTTTTTGGCATCAATTCAGTTGGTTTATTCCTTTATTCTGGCAAGCTTGGCATGGACTCTCTAATGGGAGGATCAACCGAAAAGGAAACCGAAAGCAAAAGCACTGATCAGTCAAGTTTATCGAATTCGTCGGTTGAGAGTCCCACAAATAACACTGAATTGAGCAGCAGTAGCAAGGGAGAACAAAGTTCAAATGATGGTCAGTGATTGAGAACTGAAGTATAGTGAAGTGGAATTGCAGGAATGGGCTTGCACCTTTGTGAGTATTGTAGATGGTCAGTGAATTTTGATGCACTTATTTACCCCTCATTATTCTTCTTACTGAATGTCAAATATATCAGTTTTGTTTGATAGGAAGTGGAGAGTAATAATATCATTCCTTATTAAGATAAGCAGCATCAATGGTGATGTTGGGCACATGATTCCTATACAGTTTTGTTTAGTGTCACGCTTTCTATATGATACAAAACCACTCTGAAAACTTTTAAAAACATTAAATGGAGTAAATACTAAATACTAGATATTTTTGTGGTTAAAAATTTTGTAAAAGTAATAATCCTTTGAGGATAAATTATGAGCAATGTAATATAATCAAACCTTAAAATTCAACGAAATTTTATAGATCGTTTTTTAAGTTTATTGCAAAGGAACTCGGCCAAAATCCCCAATTAACCTGCTTCTCATTTCAACACAAAATCCATGGTGCTGGCCCATCTACATGGTATAACCTATTCTAAAGCAATTTTACAAGGCCAATGAGCCGTACAAATATTGTATAGAACAAAAATATCTTGCATGTTTTGGGAGGATTGTATATTTGATGAAATATATATAGAAAAAAGATGGTGAGTCTTAATGCATTTTCTTATATATACACACACATACATAAGCATGAGGCCTATCACAAGTGATATTTGTTTGAGTTGCCTAAATGTCATATTTTGAATTCTTAAGAGTGATGTGTATATTTTACACTAGTAACCCCAACAAAAATGCAAACACATAGCAAGTGATTATTGTGTCATGAAAACCTAAAGAAATGATATTTGAAGCTTGATTAGGTAGGGTAGATACATCAATCTTTCTCTCTCTTTATGTGACCTAGTAACAAAAAACAGCATTTGGGGTCGATATAGCACTTCTCAAGAATTCTAAGGTGAATTTCAATATTCACAAGGAATAAATATCTAACTGCAAATGGGGGCAATGGTTTTGCTTGATTGGCTTATTATATAAGTTTTTCTTTCATCATTGGTTCTGCAATCCATGTGCTACCTGTCAATTTTGTGGGTACCAGAATGTCTTTTCCCCTTATTCCTTATACCATTTCCAATCATCTCAAAAAGTTTCCATCTAAAAAACATTTTTATCTTTACCAGTTTCCATTTTCATGGTGTTTTCATATGTTCGTCCTTTTAAGTCAAGATTCCTTATTAGTACTTGCACAATTTTCTTTCTTTCTCACAATAATATTAAAGCACTATGAAATCTGCTTCATCAAGATTCAAGAAGTAAAATCTCTCTTCATTAAAATCTCCTCAAGGAGATAATTAAAACATGTGCTGAGTTCTTGCACGTTGTGAACAAATTACATGGTATATATATGTAAGACACATGCATGTACTTGCCACTTCAAAAACTAATTATATCTTAAGAAGATCTTTGGAATCAACACTTTTAGTGTAAAGAAAAAAGAAAGAATTGGGTGTTCACTGAAAATAAGAAAAAAAACAAAAATAATATTCATTACCTAAAATTTAAAAAAAAAAATTATGAAGAGTGAAAATGGATAAAGAATAAAAATTATAACTAATTTTTTGAGACAACTGTATATTATATAGGATTTTTTTATTTTAATCATTTAACTACAATATTTACAAAAACGTGTAATCTATAATGTATTTATCTATATGCACAACGTCTCATATTTCAAGTATAAAGTCTAAAAATTAGTTAAAAGTACATATTGGGTATACTATATCCGGGATATGATACATAAAGTTAAAAAAAGATATAGTGTGTGTTTGGATTACAATTTGTAAACGGGAGTTTGTATAGAATTGATTTTGCAAACTTGATTTTGATCAAAAGTAAGTTTGTGTTAAAGTGATTTATGTTTGGTAATTTTTGTATCAAAATGGATTATAGTAAAATAAATATTGTTTGGCTTATACCATTCAAAATCACTTCTAGATAAAAAATTACTAAAATGGACATCAACTTAATTTTTTTTATATTATTCTATTATTTTAATTTAGATATTTAAATAGATCTTATTAGTTAATTTTATAATAAAATTAATATCTACTTACTAAAATAAAAATAACATATAAAAATAGATAAAATATATTTTTAAATAAAAATAAAAAATATAAATTTTAGATATATATATATATATAAGAATATTTAATCAAATATGTTACATTTTTTTGTATTAAATTTTACTTTAG
>NC_029792.2:25228341-25232194 GCF_000816755.2 Arachis ipaensis
TTTTTTTTTTTTTACCAAAGATATGAGACTCGAACCCGCAACCTCTTAATTGAGTATGGGGAGATTATGTCATTTGAGCTATTACTCATTGGCACCATTGTTTTAGGACTTGCCAAAAATAAAAATATAAATTATATATATATATAAGAATAAAAAAATAAATTATATATATATATAAGAATATTTAATCAAATATGTTACATTTTTTAAATATTAAATGTTACTTTAGTATTTTTTTACATCGTACTCTTATTCTAGTACTCTCAATAATCTTATTCTTAATATTAATTTGGAATCCAACGTTTATGATTTTATTATTATCTATGATTAATTTTTTAGTTAATTTATTTTTTTAATAGAATCATAATCTATGTTATAAAAAATTACACTAAAACATAGTATACGAGAATTACAATTATAAAAGAGAGTACTGAAAATAATAAAAAAAAATAAATATTTACTCTATAGTAATTGAAACAAATTTAAAAGTTCTTGATGATCTTTTTATATAATATATTTTTAGTATTTTTAGTACTCTTTTTTTAGTATGTTATAATTTTTTACTATTATTATTATTTACAGTTAATTTTTTATTTAATTTACTCTATCTAATAGAATCAATAAATCATATTATAAAAAGATAATAACAAACATAATATACAAAAATCACAATTATAAAAGTGTATAATGTCAAACAAACAATTGAAAAAAATAAAAATAATAAATAATAGAAAAATAGAACTCATATAAATAGAAATAACAAGAATTTTATAAATAATACAATAACATATATGAAGGATAAAGTTGGTAAAAGGTAAATAAAAGGTTAGTATCTATGGCCAAAAGCGCGTTAAGAAAACGCAGAAGCTAAAAATAGTTGCTTCTTGTAAACGTGGTTTTGGCAGCAAAATCATTTCTGCGTTCAAGAAAAAAAAATTTGCCAAATCAAAAGTTGAAGCTTTCAAGAAACTTAAACGTGCTTCTTCCCTTCCAACGGGTTTCCCAAACACACCCATACTCATAAACAAATTCTGGGAACAGTATCTGGGATACATGTATTATGGTAATAATTTAATTATAATATTACGTACTCATATTATTCTACTCGTATGATTAATTAAATATTCTATTTGAAAAAAGTAACAATTTAAATTTTTTAACTAAAAAAATTAATAATTTTAAATTTTAAATTGTTCAAAATATGTACAAAACCTCTTTATACGTCGATATAATATTTTGGACAATGTTAAATTGGTTTGATTTTAATTTAAATTAACGATTTAATTTAATCCAATAAAAATAAATGTATTTATATTATTATACTCGTATGGTTATTTATGAGCACTGTCAAATTAATTTAAAATAAATATCTCGGGATCTCTTTCGAAGGGCCAGGTTTGTATTGTCGCATTCTACCGTGATTTTCCGGTCCTTGCGTATCGTTCCTACGGTGTCGTTGTCGGCTTGGAACTTCATGATTAGGAACTTGGTAAATATAATAACAGAAAGATTGTTAATTGTTTTTCTTCCAAGGATAATGTTATAGGTCGTGGAATCCTTCAGCACCACGAACTCAGAGAGTATGGTTTTCCTCTGGCCCCGGTTCCAATGGTGACCGATAGCACGATGGAGTCGTCAGGTTTGAGAAAGTTGTCTCCGAGTCCGGGTATGTTGCGGTGACTTTGTAGATTTTCAT
Source organism: Arachis ipaensis (assembly GCF_000816755.2). NCBI lineage: Eukaryota > Viridiplantae > Streptophyta > Magnoliopsida > Fabales > Fabaceae > Arachis > Arachis ipaensis. Next base: position 25,230,038 of record NC_029792.2, read on the forward strand.
TCCGGAGGCCTAACTTGTCGAAGGCACCTTTGAAAAGGATGTTAGGGTCAGCCTTGGTGTCTACTAGTATCTGTTTTACCAATCCGTTCTGACTCTTTCCGAGATGACAAAAGGGGCGTCCTCTGCTGAGGTACCGTGTTGGCAGTTGTCGGGGAAGAACGTGATTGCTGTTGGGAGGGAAGAGGTTGGTGTTTCGTTTTTCACGACTAGCACCCTGAGATCTTTTTTAGTGCCAACTTGGATTTTCTAGCGTGTCTTTTCCTGTGATCACGTTTACTATTATGGTTGAATCGGTCTCCGGGATTTCTTGGTGCGCTTGTTGCACCATTCTAGGATTGCGTCCTTCCCGTTCTAGTGATCTTTCCCTTTCAGGTTTGCTAGGTTCTCGAATAATTTTGGCGAACTCGGGGAGTTTGCCGTCTCGGATGGCTTTTTCGATAGCGTCTTTAAGATCGAAACAGTTTTGAGTCTTGTGTCTGTATCCTCTATGATCGTCACAGTATAAGCTCTTGTTACCGTCTGTTCGTTCCTTCAATTGTCTTGGGGCCAGCAGGGGGATGTAGTTCATGAACTTTCACACCCTGGGTGGCTGGCTAGGAGCAGTGGATTTGAAGTGCTCTTTTAAGGTGTCTTTGGGCAGGGGGTTACCGCGGGGTTCTGTGCTGTCGTTATTGGCTGCCACGACTTGACTTACCTCTTCGTCATTTATGTATTCTTTGGCAACGCTCTGAATTTCATGCATGGTCCAGACCGGTTTGGTCATGAGGTGCTTACAGAAGTTTTCATTCATGAGCCCATTGGTTAGACAGAGGCTGGCCATAGAATCCATGAGCTCGTCTACCGTTAGACACTCATCATTGAACCTATCGAGGTACTTTCGTGTGGGCTTACCTTGCCGCTGCGTGATTCTGAGTAGGCTAATTGGGTATTTTGCTTTTGCAATCCTAGTGGTGAACTGTGCCATGAACTTCCTGGAGATGTCCTCAAAGCTGGCGATCGTACCGTTTGGGAGACCGTTAAATCACTTGATCGCTGGTCTGGCTAGGGACACCAGAAAATTCCTGTACCGAACTGCGTCGGCAGCTCCTTCCAGGTTCATCCTGACCTCGAAGGCCATTAGGTGTTCCTGGGGGTCTTTGATGCTTTCATATTTCATATCGGTAGGTTTGTCAAAATTCTTAGGTAACTTAGCCTTTAGGATCCTCTCAGTGAATGGGGTGGCTCCCATTATCACGTGCTAGCTCCTTATTTGTTTAGAATCTCGACAGTGTCTTCTGTCTTCATCGTCGTGACGGCGCTCTGGTTCCGGGGAGACATTGTGATTCCGGCATTTTTCGTGACGTCGGTCGGGCGATCTTTCGTTTCTGGTTTCTCACCATGATCGGTTCTTGGAGGTCGCCTGACTTGCGTGTTTAGCTTGGTATTGCTCATTGGTCGCGACCCAGCCCTCAAGGGTTTGTACTCTCTAATAGAGCTTTTGAATTATCTGGATTGCTTCCTCTTCTAGGCCGTCAGATGCTCAGACCTTATCGAAGTGGCGACCGTCCTCTTTTGATTCTCTCCTGTCAGGGGTTGGCTGGCGGTATACGGTGCTGGTTACCTTCCCGTGGGTTGGTGGGGGGATATCATTCCGTGGCTCTGACGTTCTATCGGGTGGGTCCAATTCGCGGTGATGTCCTGAGGACTGCTCCTCGAATTCTTCCATCATGTCATCGAGGCTTTGGCAAGTTCCCACAGACGGCGCCAATGTACTGGGGTTGTCGATACGGTTTGTGAGATGGATCAGGGACTTGTCGGCCTTGGGTGGTGACGGGATCGGATCTTCTTGGAGCAGCAGGGGTAGTACCTGCAAAGACGCTCCGACACTCAAGTTAGAATAGATTTGAGAGGTATAAGTGAATGTTAGGAATATGTGTCGTACCTGTGGGAGTCCTTGGATCCCTTGATATAGTTTGTAGTCATTATCTTATCTTATTGATTAAGATAAGAAGGATATTTGATTTTAAATGATGGTTAATAGTTTAGGATTATCGGGCATTTGGGTCGTGAGGGAGGCACTGACCTGGATAATCGAGTTGGAAGACTGCTCCAGTGAGAAATCCGAAGATCGGGTTTAGAACAGTTATCATAATATATATATATATATATATACACACT
>NC_029792.2:25232378-25232699 GCF_000816755.2 Arachis ipaensis
TGTTGTGTATATAGATAAATATACTACAAATTACATATTTTTATAAATATTATATTTAACTAATTTAAATAAAAAATTTCATATTATATATGATGTGTTTATTTTTTTTATTCACTCTTCTTTAAAAAATAGTTTTTTCGGTTGCATTATCTCTTAGAATTTATCTTTTCTTAAATAATAGAATATCCAAACATGTTTTCTGTGGCTAATTGTTTTTATATGGAAGGTATTGATGTGTAAGGCATAGCTATTAAAAAAATTGGTATTTTTTTAAATATAGAGTTAAATATTTTTAAAATTGTTATTAAACAAATTAAAAGG
>NC_029792.2:25232732-25247440 GCF_000816755.2 Arachis ipaensis
TTTTTTAAAAATTCAGTTATATAAATTTGAGAGTTAAATTTTTGTATTATAAAAATTTTAAAAATTCAGATATATAAAAATTTAGAATAAACTTTGTATTTTAAATGACAAATCTGTTAGTTCGATTTGTGTCTTTTACATTCTGATCAAACACATCATATTTTAAAAATGTTGTAAAATATTATTATCTTTCAGTGTCAAAATTAAAAAGTGATTTTTTATTACTACTTTTCTATCTTAATTCATAGAAAATTGAAGTGAAAGAGAGTGAAGAAGAAGAAAAAAAAAAAAAAAGAAAGAAGAAAGAAAAAAGGTTAATACAAGAAAATCATTTCCTAAACATTGAACATAGTGAGGTCAAGGAGAAGCTGTCTAAAAAGGCTGAGAGTCCAACTGCTTAAATAAAATAATAAGCATGATTTGATTCAATTATCTATGGTGGTTTTCTTTAATGTGCTTAGCTTTGTCTTGTGCCTATTGCAGAGAAAGAGGTGAACGATAGTGAGATGGAGAAAAAGGTTTGGCTTAGATATAATCATACCACAGTTTTGCCACCTTGGGAATTGATTATGCCTCAGTGTCTGTTATTGAGAGTTGAGTTAACGCTTTGAAATTCTGCAAATCCATGGCAAAATAATGTGGAAAAAAAAAAGACCCTGCAATGGAAACTGAAAAAGAGTTGAAAGGAAAGACAAAACAAAATGTTCACTTTACAGTTTACAGTAGTGCGGTTGCTTTCAACTTGAGCTGTATATTATTATATATTGACACTATACTAAAATTAAAGGTATCAACTATTAAACAAATCACGTGTCACACTTTTCATAGGGAAGGGGATATGTTGACAACAAAAAATAAAAAGATCAAAGAGACACCATAATATATAAGGGCTTGTTTGAGTGAAGTTTTAAAAAAATATTTTTAGTTATCAATTATGTTTAGATATAATAATATAAAATATTTTTGTTTATTTATTATATAAAAAATATTTTAAAAAAAAATATAAAGTATAATTTTTAAAAAAATATTTTTTTATTTTTTTAATATTTTTATTTTTATTACTAAAAATTTATCAAACACAATAAAAAAATAGAACTTTTTTTTTATTGAAACTATATTTTTTTTTATCAACTTAATGGTTGGCTAATCTTTGAAAGAAAGCTATTCACTGTCTTCTAAACTAGTTGGATTAGGTGCATTACTTGTCAACAACGCTTGGTTGGTATGAATAAGCTGAAAAAACCAGTCCAAAAAGAATAATAATGAAGAAATTCTATGCAGAACTCTTCTTTATGTTTGTTTAGCGCTAACAAGTTCATTTATTTAACAAAAGAGATGGTAAATTCCAACACTGGTTCACCATTATATGTTGCAACAAACATGAGTTGTAAATAATACAATGCGACATTTAAGAAACTCTGATAATGACAACATATTCTGAATGAGAGCACACAACAGCCAATTTAAGATAAGACGGATGAGATTTTGACCACCATAAAAAGATTCTAACCCAACCTGTGGGAATCAACAGACAAAGAACCAAATGCCCCCCTACCTTTAATGTTCTTCCTTACTCTTCAAATCCATATATTTGGCAGCTGATAATATGTAGTTATGTACCAACTAAAACACAATTAGAAACATAGTTTACATGGAATATCTCTCTCCATATTTGGCATATATAGTTATTAAATTAGTTAGAATTTTCCAAACTTAAAATCCCAAAAATAGAATAGAATTTATACAAAGGATTCAATTCCAATTTCCAAACAGTGAAATAACAGTCTATGACTAACTTATCAACGGCTAACCAAAGCTTTTAACACAATCTTAATTCTTAATCTACACATGACATTAGTACACAACAGTTAATTATTCTGTTAACTAACAAGTAAAATTTAGAAGAGATAGAAAATTGAAGGGAAAAAGTATATCAAAATCCAACCCCGGCGGGTGCTCCAACTCCGAGTGTTGGCGGCGGTGCGTGGGGCTTCTTCCAGAAGCACGCATCGGCTGCGAGCTTTGCCGTCGTCCTCATCGGCTCCGACTTGCAGCGCGTGAGCACAAATGGCTCGTAGCCAGCGTTGGATTTCGGTCCAGCTGCCAACTTCTGTTCAATCATCGCCGCCATCGACAATCCAGGCGCTGCCGGGAACGAGCACGACGACCGTCCCGGCTGTACTGGCGGCAGCGGAGCCGCAGCGCTTGCTTTCTTATCGACGCTATTTCTGCCTTCCACCGCCGCGTGGACCTTCCGTCCGGCGCCGGAATTTTTTCCGACAGGTCTCTCCGGTCTCCAGCGTATGAAATCGGTGCTGCAAACCCACGTCTCCTTCGATACCTCCATTGAAAGCTTCGGCTCGCACATCATCAGAAGCAAGCATTCCGGTAACGTTTCTTCCTTTTCTCTTTCTAATTCTGCTTCTTTCTCCTCGCCGTTTGACCCGATTTTTCGCTCCTCTGACCCGAGTCCGTTGTTTGGCTCAGATGCTTCGTTCGCCGGAGGTGTTACTTCCGGCAGTTGCGGCGGCGGTGTTTCTGCGGCCACGTTCTGTTGTTGCTCCTCTTCTGTTGAAGCTTCTTCATCTGTTAATGGTTCAGGCATTGTTGTCGTTTTGGGTTCTGCTTCGTCGTTTTGTTGCGGAGCTGTAAGGGTTTCTGCAATGGAATAAAGTTCTGAGCTTTCGTCGTTTTCTTGTTTCTTTTCCTCTTGAAGACTAGTTTCTTCCGGTTTATCGAGATCTGGATGGGGTTCTAGGGTTGAAACGCATGAAAAGTTTCCATCTTGATTGTGATTTTCTTCTTCTTCGTTTTCAACTTCAACTTGCTCTGTTTCTGTTTCTTCTCCTTCTTCGGTGTGCTGATTATTGCTTTCACGAGCTTCTTCACTGAATTCTGCGTTTGTTCTGCTTTCAATTTCGCAACTTTCCTGCACCGCTACTACTTCTTCTTCTTCTTCTTCTTCTTCTTCTTCTTCTTCTTCTTCTTCTTCTTCTTCTTCTTCTGGCTGCTCCATAAGTGATGATGCTTGGTTGTGTTCTTCAATGTTCACAAAACCAGCTTCTGTTTCTCTTTCAGAAATGCTAATCCTTTCTTCTTCAGTTTTCATTAGCACTTCCTCACCTTCCTCCATTTCAACTTCTTGTTCAGGTTCTCGTTCTTGCTTATCTACATCATCATCAACATTATTCTCCTCCTCCTCTTCTGCTACTTCTTCCTCCTCCTCATCATCTTGATGTTGATGTTGGTCTTTGTGAACAGGTGAATCCCAGAACCTGTTGGCCAAAGCTGCCATCTTAACAGGATCAGATCTGCACCTCATAAGCAATAAAGCGTTCTTCGGTGGAATACAAATGCTAACCCTTCCTTTCTCTTCTTCTTCCTCTTCTTCTTTCTCTTCCTTCTTCCCTTCCACAACATCAATGTCAATGTCCTCAAACACGTGCCTCCTATGGCTCCTCCCACCGAAATCACCACCACCACCATCATCATCATGATCATAATCTTCAACCTCATTCTCCTCCTCACCCATCACCACCTCAATCTCCCTCTCCTTCCCTTCTTGCAAAGCCAAATGCAGCCACCTTGCAAAAGCAGCACCACATGATGAACCCTCTCTTCCACCATGATGATGATGATGATGGTCATGATGATGATTCCCTTTGTCCCCTTTGTCTCTCATGCAAGAAGACCTACATGGGAAGAAGCAATTGAACTCCCTAAGAGCCTCACAAATGGTCAATGGAAGATGAACCCATTTCTGGTTATTCCTATGCTGCTGCTTCAAGTATGTAGCAGAAGAAGAACTATTCTGCCTCGTGAGATCTGAAGAGTTTGTTATTTGTCCTCCACCTTCTGTTGATGTTCTTCTGAAGCTAGCTTCACTTGTTGTTGTAGTTCTTCTCTTTGACTTTGACCTTGTGACCCTCATCTTCTTCCCTTGCTTCTTTGTCTTCACTCTCACTTGTCCAATGCAAGTGACTTTAGGTGAAGAAGGTTCAGGGTTCTCAAACCCACACCCTCTTCTCTTCCCTCCCACAGTTGCTGTTGCTGGGAACATTGGAGAAGCTTGGCCACCTCCTTTGATGCTTCCATTGCTTCTGAGCCTTCTGCTGAGGGAAGAAGACAGAGAAATCTGAGGAGGAGGGTCTCTGCTGGTTCTGCTTGGGCTGAGGAGTGACTTGGAAGAGAGCTTCATTGATGAAGAAGATAGCCTTGAAGTGAAGCATACAAAGAGCTCGCTTGTGCTGCTGCTACTATTGCTATTACTCCTATGGGGTCTTTCTGTCTCCATTGTCTCTCTTATTTTCTTCTTTTANTATGGCCAAGGAATGACAGAACAAGATTTTTCTTTTTTTTGAGAGAGTGGTAAAATAAGGATAATAAGGGTGAAGTGAATAATGGGGTTTGATAAATGAAGGAGCTTTGTGCTTTATTTTGTGGTGTTGTAAAGATATTGCAGAGAGATTGAAGGGTTATGCTTATGTTACGTGGTGTGTTAATGAGAGAAGAGAAAAGGGTTTAATGCCGGAGGGTGACGAAATGGTGTTTTATCTTTTGGCAAAACGGTGCTTGTGGGGTCCAGTTCCACTATGCCAATAATGCCCCTTCTTTTATTGGGGTGAAAATTCTTGGCTAAGATGATGATTACTGCCGTACTGGATTCACATTTATAATTATATGTAAACGTAATTTAGACTTGATTACATGCAGGTTGATAGAATGTCACACAATGTATGCAAAATGCACACAACATAATCCTGATGAATCATATTATGATTAAATCAAGTCAATGGAGAGTGTTGAATGATAGCTGATGGTGAAAACTTCAAAGTTCATCAAGTGTTGAGCAAGAAGAGAAAGGGAAAGTTAAAATTATCTGCTTGCACGAGACTTCTGGCAGATAAACAACTTTGGACTTTGGTAACGACAGAAAGTGATGTGGTTTAAAAAGAAAAGGAGAAAAAAAGGAAATACATGAGGGCGGGTGAGAAAAGGTTGAGTAAGAAATATCGGAAAAACAAGCATATTCTTTTTAGGCATGGATAAAGGAAATTTTGGTATCGTCTCCCGTCAATCTGAAGTGTACAAAAAGAAAATTTTCAGCAGAAAAAAATGGTATGCCAGATATTTTAATTAGAATATTTCTAGGACAAATCACATAGATAAATTAAATGGAGACAGATATTACACAATTTTACCAAAAGAAAAAACGTTACAAGGATCTATCAAAAAGACAATTTTATATAATTTGAATGAGCTTCATTCGAATTACACAATCCAAGAGTAATTCGAATCACAAGTGATTAACATAAATCGAATTGGATCAATTCGAATTATGCATGCATAGAATTTTAGGGTAATTCAAATCATTCCGATTTGAACTACACACGTGAGCCACACTAATTCGAATCAGCCAAATTTGAATTAACCCACCGTTTATTGCACATAGTAATTCGAAACAGCCTGTTTCGAATTACTCAAGGTTTAGACGGTCCATGATAATTCGAATTTCTCTCATTCAAATTACCAAACCTTTCTCTATAAATAGAGTTCGAATTGAGCTCATTCGAACTACAATCCCAAACCCCTGCCCCACCAAATCCTAGAGAAAACTCTTTTCGTACGACTCCAACAAAGTGTTCAACATCACATTCAGCTGATGGGGGATAACCCGAACCGACTATATCGGTTGGATGGGGTCGCCCACATAACTGGTGTCATCAATGAAGAGGTTAGTGCGCACTTATCCTTTTAAAATATGATTTAATGTGTAGTTTTTATATTTATGTCTTTTGTTTGTTATAAAGATAGTTGATATTCTGCTGATGGGGGATAACGCGAACCGACTTTATTGTTTGGATGGAGTCGCCCATATAGTTGGTGTCATCAATGAAGAGGTTAGTGTGCACTTTTTCTTTTAAAATAGGATTTAATGTGTTGTTTTTATATTTTTGCTTTTTGTTTGTTATAATGGTAGTCATTATTTACCGTTGTTAAGTTAGATAGAGTGGTTATATTAGTGGTTTATTAGTTTGTAGACATTCGACGGATCAATTTTTAATTTGGATAGTGATTACAAATAAATAGAAAATTATGAGTAGTAAGGATAATGGAGGGTGAAACTTATTTAGAGTAAGTTTTTTTTTTTTTTGTTAACATGAATAGTAATCATTGAAGTAAATTTTTTATGTTAATATTATATTATTTTTATGAAAATATGTCTAAGAAAATATTTTTTTTATTAGGCCTAGTTTGATGTATATGTGATGTTATTTTCTATCTTAACACGTAACATTATTTGGTAGAGTATAAGTTGTATTATTTGGATTAAGATATGCATTAGGGAATGATGTTGTATAAATATGTTCCGAGCTGAGAGACAATCTGATATATTCTTTATGCAGCCCACCGATGTATCACGAGCATGCGACGACAGCAGGGTATGCGCCTGGACGAGAGGATCGTTCCATACTTGCATATGCCGGTTTATACCATCTTGCAAGGCTGAACGAGAGCTGGTTTAGGTTGGATGAGCCCCTGGTTAGTGCATTCGTGGAGCGATGGCGTCCGAAGATACACACATTTCAAATGTCGTTCGGGGAGTACATGATTACACTGCATGACGTGGTGTACCAGTTAGGGCTGCCGATCGATGGACATTATGTTAGTGGTTGCCTGATAGATTTTCATACATACATCGAGGGTGGTCGCCAAGCTTGGGCGTGGTTCGAGGAGCTACTGGGTGTATTGACTCCTGCAAACTGCATCCAGAAGTTTGCAGTGAATTGCAGCTGGTTCTAGGAGACACTCGGAGAGCTTTCTGATGGAGCCGATGAGCCCACTGTTAGGAGGTATGCCCGGGCCTATATCATGATGTTGTTGGAGAATCAGCTATTTGGTGATAAGTCCAGTACTCGCATTCACATTAGGTGGCTGCCATACGTAGCCAGGCTTGAGGATATGGGTGGGTACAACTGGGGATCAGCTGCTCTCTTATGGTTATACTAGTGCATGTGCTGCGTAGCAAACAGACAAGTGGTGAAGTTAGCCGGACTGTTATAGCTGCTTCACTCATGGATCTTCTGGCGATTTCCTAGATTCAAACCCACTGGATATGATACGTTCGGGTGGCCTTTGGCCTCGAGGTACTATTATATTCGAATGCTTTATTTGTCACAACTATTAGGTGTTAGGTTCATTATATGCTATTATTTTATCCTATTCACAATTTTTCTAATATATTATTTGGTGTTAGCTTCATTTAGTGATAACCTGGGTGTGGGTTGCAGGTGGTCAGGTCACAACTCTACAGCGAGCGAGAAGGGACCTCGAGTTGCGAGTTGGAGGCTCAGGATAGATCTCTTTTAGGCAGGGGATATGAGTATTTCAACCACTCCTTATAATTAAAATCTCTTTTAGATTAGCAACGCTGTATTATCAACGATGACGTTTCGTAACTATTTCTATTCACAGTTCATTTGGATGCCGTATAGCTCTCATGACGTAGTTCAGGTTGTACATCCGGAGATATTGGAGCATCGGCATACGACGTTATGGAGGTTTGTGATAGCGTTGATATATTTTGCTGTCATAGAGTGGCACTAGATAAATAGGGTGCTACCGCAGTTTGGTGGAGTACAACCTCGACCCCTAGCCGCACTAGACATCGACTTCTTGATGTCGAAGGATGGCAGATGTGGTGATCGTTGGTTCCCATACAGCTTGCAGTTTTGGCACCTTCATTGGGACAACCGGTGAAGTGCCTGAAAATATCCGCAATCACATGTCTAAACCCTGAGTGACACTCTATAACTACCAAGTGAGAAGGACCCAGTAGGCGTGGTTTCAGTGACAGTGAACTCAGAATTATCTCTGTCATACAAAGTCACTGTGAAACACCTAGATGTCTTCAGATTAGCCTCTATAGCCTTCACCAAATGTTGACTAAACTACTATCTGATTCCCAACTAGGCCTCTGTGTCTCTCCCCTTGTGAACAAATAGCTCGACCAACCTCTCGTACGTGGACTTCACCAGTGAACAAACCGGAAGGTTCCTGACTCACTTCAGTATGGAATTCACACACTCGGAGATATTCATCGTCGTTTGTCCGAATCTCCTACCCTCATCCCGATGCTGAGTCCACATCGCATACTCAATCTTGTTAGCCCAGTCCCACATGGAAGGGTCTTCGGTTTGTAGAATATCAAAACAGTAATCAAATTCAACGTTAGTCTTGGCATACGCCGCATTCACCAAAAGCCTCCGTGCATCCTTGCCCTTAAAAGTTAGGGCAAAATTTGCAGCCACGTCGAATACAGAATACACGGTATGTAGCAGGTGGTAGCCAACCTCCGTCGGGAGCCTCAAGTGCTACCTTGATACCGTTGTGCCAATCTGATATCACCAGAATACCCGGCTGTGGAGTCACATGATAGCAGAGGTGGGATAGAAAAAATGACCAGGACTTAGCATTCTCACCCTCCACGAGTGCAAATGTAATAGGCAGGATGTTGGAGTTTCCGTCTTGTGCAATCGCAACTAGCAACGTACCCCCGTATTTGCCGTACAAGTGGGTCCCGTCGACACTGACCAACGGCTTGCAATGCCGGAATGTCTCAATATGCGGTGGGAATGTCAAAAAAATTCGGTGAAAATAGGCTTGCGAGTCGTCCACCTGCCCACCCACTTGCACAGAACTCGTCCTTAACACTGCAACACTATTAGGCATCGTCATCTGCACACCTAAGACCCATCGTGGCAACTCATTATATGACTCATCCAAATGTCTATAAATATGTGTCACGACCTTCTGCTTAGCCAACCAAACCCTCCTATAAGTTGGCCTAAACCCGAAATGTGCCTCTCTCACATTCAACAGTACCTTGATACAGACGGCTGTATCAGCTCTAACCATTGGCAGTATGAAGGCCGAGATCACATGATAATCAAGACTCCTATGATCGCTCGAAATCGACATGGCCAGACAAGTATGAGGTTTATTGTACCGTTTTACCTCCCAAATACATCTACGCTGGTGGAGACTGATCCTAATCAACCATGTGTACCCGTTACCAAATTTCGTACACTTCCCAAGGTACGTGCGATAATCGAACTCCACCACTTTGTACTGTACCACGCGTTAGATGCTATATGTCTTCACGCTTAACACGGCCTCCACTTTATCCTTAAACTGCTGACCAACCTGAAACTCTGATAGACCTCTGGTACCCTGGTATCTCTGGTACCAAATCCAATAGGTTCGTCAGGAACTCCCTCCCGTCTCATGGCATCCAAGTCCAAAGATGAAAAGTGTGGAGGGGGGGGAGGGGGTACTGTTGAGTCCCTGAGCTGGACGCTCTACCAGCCCCAACTGGATTACTCGCTGCTATGTCATCACCGCTATCATCGGCAATGATGTCCGGCTCCACATCATCAACGTCATCATCATCCAGCAATGCATCATCTATACCATGCGGTGCCCCACGTTGTAATGAAACCGGCACCCTATCAATAATAGCAACTTCTCCGTCACCACTACGGTTAAGATCAACTGCAAAGGACGGGGAGAACCGCCATTTCCTGAGGTACAATCACAGGCACGGATGAAGATGCACCAACAGGTCTCAAACTAGAACAGGCTGTCGTTGCTGGAGTTTGGGTATTCCGGTTCGAACCATCTGAGCTAGAAACCACATCTACAAGCTTTGCCAATAACTCATGTGTCCTGACCTCGGAAAACTACCGATGACAATGGAACAGAACCTCCAAATCCTCGTCACTCCCTATGACAAACGAATCGTATTTCACATCATCTCACAGAACTGAAATCGGAATGCGATAGAATAACTTCTCAACCTGTTGTATACCCAGTTTCTGTATTGTAGAATTCACGAAATTAGCGAAGCTCGTTGTAGGTTTCAGAAAAATACTGAGGGAATTCTTATCAGTAAAATTAATACCAGAACGTATTTTTTTCTTAATCGACCCTCTATAGTGCATTAACACTAAAAAATTCTCCTCACTAGCCATTGTATTTCACTCTAATGGGAGGAATTCACGTTCACACCATATTTATACACGTCGGAGGCTAGATAATTCGAAGCAGTCAATTTTGAATTATATATATATAAATTGAAATAGACTCATTCAAATTACTAGGGCCCTCCTTGCATGCATAATTTGAAGCACTCTTATTTGAACTACCCTAAGACTACATGTATGCATAATTTGAATCATGCTAATTCGAATTACCCCAACACTACAAGCATGAATAATTCGAATTGGCCAAATTTGAATTACAAGCATCATTACTAATTCGAATTAGTGTTGGTTTGCCTAATTCGAATGGGTCTCATTCGAATTACATAAGAATGTGCTTTTGGAAGATCCAGATAACATTTTTCAATTTGGTAGAATTGTATAATTTGGTTCTCCATTTGGTTTAATTGTGTATTTTTCCCACATTTCTATTATTATTTATGGAAAATATTCTATTTAGTTAAACATGGGTGAAATTTCTAAAATATTTTATCACAATTTTTGGGTTAAGGAAGATGCTTTATAATTAAAAAACTCTTTTTATCAACAAAACCTCTGCAAAGTAATGAAAATTACATAAAAACTTGTTAAACAAGTAGCACCGGAAGTGTTTTATAATATTGGTAGTATTATCTATGCATAAATCATTATTTGTAATTATTAAATTTTAAATACTTTTAATCAGTATTCAAGTGGCTTAAAATAAAAAAATAATACACTAAAATTTTAGTTTAAAGAAATGTTAGTATTTTGCATATATTTTTGTTTTTCTTTAAGCATAGATGTACATGCACAAATCAAAATATTTTAGGTAAGCCATTTTTTGAAAATGTCGATCATAAAATATTGAAGATTAGTATTTGGGTGGGGAGGGGTAGCGCTGACAAAGTGGGATGGTTGCACTAGGTGAAGGGCAGGAATGGTGGGGGTGGGGAAATGGTGTGATGCTGATGAAATTACCGGAGAGATGAAAGAGAGAATGTGAGAATATATTTTGTAATTTCATAAACGAAACCAAAGTAAGTTAATAATTTCAAAAAGAATCCCGCTAGGAAGCCAATGAAGTATCTATACAATGGCTACAATGGGTTGTTTGTTAGGCCCAATATGAATTAAAAATGAGGATTAACCCCCTTTTACCCTAATTCACTAATGCCTGTTCAGTTTTGTTTTAACCCCTAAATTTAATTTTTCCCTAATTCCCCTTTTTTGAATGGAAGGTCACGCTAACCCCCCAAAACCCAACTGTCGCAGCTGAACATCCCGTCCCCGCAGCCGCTACGTGACCTGCAAACTGCGTCCGTGCCGATCAGAACTTCAGGGGCCAACCTCCATCGCTCCCGTCCTCCCTTGCTGGCAGTAACCGGTGCGCACTGTAACGGTTGAGCATCCCCCGCCGAATTGCCGCCTGACACAGAGCCTCCGTCGCGCGACCTCCCTCGCTGGAAGCAACTGCTTTGCAACGTCGCGGCTAAACACCCGGCCGCTGCATCCCCGCATGATCTGGAACCCCCATCTGCACCGACCCGACCTGCATCACCCAACCTCGTTCACGCTCGCCATCCTATGTCAACCGACGGCTTGGGTCTTCCCTCCTGCGTGACCATTGGATGGTTCACGGTTTCGTTGGTGTGCCTGCCCGACCACACCTACCATCATCGACGTTATACGGTTAGTGGCTTAATGTCTTGTTCTCATGATTCCTGTTTCTCCTGTTTCTAGTAGTGGATACTGTTTATCTTGCTGAGTTGTTCGATTGATCACAGTGAAAACCTAATTGGTTGCATGTTTAGTTTGTTGGAACTTGTTGAATAAAATTCTGATGTAGATGGTTACAATTGATTTAATGTTTGCGCGGGAAGAATTGCAAAAGCTTGGTTCAAATAGGACATTTTTCCCCTCGCTGTGTGGACCATTGTCGATCTCTAGTTGACACTGATAAGATGGTCACTTTAGCATGTTATCGGATGGTTGGTTTCCATCGACAATCACTTATTTGCCTAATTGTTTTTCTTTTCAGGGAATTTTTTTTTGTTTTCCTCGTAAGCAATTAATCTTATTATCTCAGTACTATTGAATATTCTCTGAGGTTGTGTAATTGTATATATGCTCACTAAGTCGCGCTTCGTATTGCGTAAGTCAATAAATTGAAAACATGTCTTCTTTTTCTATTTGATCATAGTTCAATATAACTTTGTTGCCTTGATTTTAGAAGTATGATTTGTTTTGACTTTGCCGATATCTTGATGTACACATGATGAGTTAAAGTGCGACTAGGTTGGTTAATTTACCAAACCTTTGGATGGTCGATTTTCATGATGGTGACTGCTATATTCATCTTAGTACATTATAAGCTTGTTTGAATGAGTTGTTGTTTGATGGGTCTCTTTTTTTGTAAGTAAGACAATGCATATATGATGTTAATTATATTAACCGTTTATTTAGTTTGAAAAAGTTCAAGTTAGATTTTACTATCACACATACCACTTACTTTAATTTTATTATGAACATATCAGATAAAGAGATTAATGTTCTTATATTTGGTATTAAATTAGTTTATTTAACTATAGAACATATATAAAAGATGTTAGGTGTGAAGGGTTTTAATTTTGTACTAAAAGAAAGGACAAGATATGGGTCCAGTAGTGTGTATGGTTGTTCACTAAGACCAGTAGCCATGAATAAAATTGATAATGCAACCATGTAGTGTATCTCAGGAGTTGATATTATAATATTTGTATGAATTAGATCATTTGAAGGCATATAAAAGCACAAAAGTCACCGCTTCCCTATTGCCTTTTTGTTGTTTTTATCTTCAAGTGGCTATGTTCTGTTTCATGAAGGCATGGAAGTGTCCTTACTCACTAATCTTCCAAGAAAGCTTGATTTTTCTATCAAAAATTACTAATCTTACAGAAATACTACTAATCTATATCCTCTAATTTTAATTATGTATATATCTTGTTATTTAAATGTATGACTTATTGAATACTAAAAAGACCAATGTTATATGACTAGTAAATATGAATAGTTTTAGTCCATAGATGGTTGATTTTCATATATGGGAAGTTTACTGTGTTAGTATTTTGTTTGAGTATGGTGATGTTTGAGGGTTGTCTTGTATTTTAGTAAGAAAATGTATACATGGTCCCTAGAGCGTACTCCGAACTCGGATATTCATTCCTGGATTGACATGGAACAGATGGTTATGTCAATAAATATCTGGATGGTTGAATTGCACTAGTTTATGCATGTCCTTTTTTTAGGTAAGAATATGTGTATATGTTGCCCAAAGTGGGCTTCAGAATCAAATATTTATTCTACGGTCCATATGAAATGGATGGTTACTATTTCATACTATTAAGATGGTTATTTTTATCTGTATATGTTGCTCTTCGGGTGTGCCATATTATTGCGTTGATTGAATCTACTCTTCTTTGTTGGTGGTTACGTTTATAATGGGTTGGGTGCGTCTCCTAGACCTAGTAAATAGTTGCTTAAGGCATCCTGTCTCTTCATGATAAGTAAACTGGGTTTTTCATAATTATGCTGTGACTGTTATCTGATTCGATGATGTTCTCGTTCTTTCATGGTTGAGGTAGTTGACTTGTTTTTTTAAGAGGCATATTCAATCTTGTGTACTTTTGTTGCAGTGGTTAATTCCTAATTGTTGGAGGGGCTATTGGTGGGTGTATGCATTTGAGGTTGAAGGTTGTAGAAGGCTTAGAGAAGGGGGGGTTGAATCTATGGCCTTCTTCTATGTTACTGAAATAACCTTTAAAAAAAAACTTTCTTTCTGAATCTGTTTGAACTCAGCAGCGAAAAATTTATGAGACAATTTCATTTTTTCTAATGAATATCAGAAAATAGAACAGAGCAGGAAAGAGAGAAGCTGACACCATCATATATCCTGGTTCGGTTGCTGATGAGCGGATATTTTATACGCTTTTTGGGGATAATTTCATATAGTTTTGAGTATGTTCTAGTTAGTTTTTAGTTTATTTCCAGTAGTTTTTAGGAAAAATTCATATTTCTGGACTTTACTATGAGTTGGGTGTTTTTCTGTAATTTCAGGTATTTTTCTGGCTGAAATTGAAGGAGCTGAGCAAAAATCTGATTCAGGCTGAAAAAGAACTGCTGATGCTGCTGGATTCTGACCTCCCTGCACTCAAATTGGATTTTCTGGAGCTACAGAACTCGAAATGGCATGCTTCCAATTGCATTGGAAAGTAGACATCCAGGGCTTTCCATAAATATATAATAGTCCATACTTTGCACAAGGATAGACGACGTAAACTGGCGTTTAACGCCAGTTCTCTGCCCAATTCTGGCGTCCAGCGCCAGAAAAGGATAAAAAACTGGAGTTGAACGCCCAAACTGGCACAAAAACTGGCGTTCAACTCCACAAATGGCCTCTGCACGTGAATTGCTTAAAGTCTCAGCCCCAGCACACACCAAGTGGGCCCCAGCACACCAAGTGGGCCCCAGAAGTGGATCTCTGCATCATCCATCATAGTCCACTCATATTTTGTAACCCTAGGCTACTGGTTTAGTATTTAAACAACTTTTAGAGACTTATTTTGTATCTCATGACATTTTCAGATCAAAACTTTGTATTCTCTGACGGCATGAGTCTCTAAACCCCATTGTTGGGGGTGAGGAGCT
>NC_029792.2:25247465-25263510 GCF_000816755.2 Arachis ipaensis
GGGGACGTGCGTGCGTGAACAAGAAGACAGAGGAAAGCAGAGATTCAGAAGACAAAGCATCTCCAAAACTCCAACATATTCTCCATTACTGCACGACAAGTAATTTTTAATTCATGCTCTACTGGTTACTCACAATTCAATTGATAAACATAATTGACTTCCTGACTAAGATTTATAAGATAACCATAGATTGCTTCAAACTAACAATCTCCGTGGGATTCGACCCTTACTCACGTAAGGAATCACTCTGAGCTTCAATGGATAAAGTGAGATGCCGAAACTGTTCAGAAGCAAAAAGCTACTAGTCCCGCTAATCTAATTAGGATCTGAGCTTCAATCAAAAACTCTGAGATATTATTGCTTCTCAACCTATTAGTCTTCTATTTTATTTGTCTAGTTGCTTGAGGACAAGCAACAGTTTGAGTTTGGTGTTGTGATGAGCGGATATTTTATACGCTTTTTGGGGATAATTTCATATAGTTTTGAGTATGTTCTAGTTAGTTTTTAGTTTATTTCCAGTAGTTTTTAGGAAAAATTCATATTTCTGGACTTTACTATGAGTTGGGTGTTTTTTTGTAATTTCAGGTATTTTTCTGGCTGAAATTGAAGGAGCTGAGCAAAAATCTGATTCAGGCTGAAAAAGGACTGCTGATGCTGCTGGATTCTGACCTCCCTGCACTCAAATTGGATTTTCTGGAGCTACAGAACTCGAAATGGCATGCTTCCAATTGCATTGAAAAGTAGACATCCAGGGCTTTCCAGAAATATATAATAGTCCATACTTTGCACAAGGATAGACGACGTAAACTGGCGTTCAACGCCAGTCCTCTGCCCAATTCTGGCGTCCAGCGCCAGAAAAGGATAAAAAACTGGAGTTGAACGCCCAAACTGGCACAAAAACTGGCGTTCAACTCCACAAATGGCCTCTGCACGTGAATTGCTTAAAGTCTCAGCCCCAGTACACACCAAGTGGGCCCCAGCACACCAAGTGGGCCCCAGAAGTGGATCTCTGCATCATCCATGATAGTCCACTCATATTTTGTAACCCTAGGCTACTGGTTTAGTATTTAAACAACTTTTAGAGACTTATTTTGTATCTCATGACATTTCCGTGGGATTCGACCCTTACTCACGTAAGGTATTACTTGGACGACCCAGTGCACTTGCTGGTCATGTGTGCGAAATTGTAAGAGAGTAACAATTTTGTGCACCAGTTGCCTTGTGCAATGCAACCTACATTCAGTCTCCACCACAACAGTGGTAGAATTTCCACTATAATTAAATTATTACATACACCAATTCCACATGATTGACAGAATCTTTTCACACTCAAGTTCTAACCTAACTTGACTTGGTTATGCTAATACCTAACTCTTCACTCTTAGTGATAACCCAACTAAGAAATGGATACCTCACTGGTACAAGATACAAGACATAGAATCAACCTAAAAAAATCTGAAATCACTCTAGGCTTTTTACTCAAGTGTATCACTTTGCCTCTTTCCACTCTTAGGCTTTTACTTGAGCTCTCTCATTTTGCCTTTTACCTCAAGAAATTATAGAAAGATAAACATTAAAAAGAAAATTACAATCTGTAAAACATGATGGAGATTAATGCTTCAACAGCCTCTTTGCTATGTGATGAACCAGATTTTCTTGCCTCTGATTTAGTTCCTCATTTTGGCGAAATGCTCCTTTGACTAGGAAGTACTATCCAAGTTGATGAACTTCTTCAGAGAACTCTTCTTAGAACATAAACCTCAGAACTCTGGTTATCTCTCTTTGGCTTCTGAAGGATGAAAAATCTTCTTTTGTATCTCCTTGCACGTTACTGAGTTGCTCTCTCCTAGGTCAACTCCTTGAGCTGTGTGCTACCAACTTACCATATCACTTTTTCCAATTAATCCCCAAATTGGAAGTTTTAGTCTGACTTTCTCTTGCTTGACCAAAAGCCTCAGGAAAGCAAAGAGAAACAGTCT
This sequence comes from Arachis ipaensis, assembly GCF_000816755.2. Lineage (NCBI taxonomy): Eukaryota > Viridiplantae > Streptophyta > Magnoliopsida > Fabales > Fabaceae > Arachis > Arachis ipaensis. Next base: position 25,249,445 of record NC_029792.2, read on the forward strand.
TCCAATGGTAAACCAAATCCGAACCATTGAAATACTACTTGGTCCCCAAGACACACATTTGACCATAGATTCACATCAGTATTGATCAGAGGTCATCTTTCCCATGTATCCCAATTTGGACTGGCAGAGAGTTGGGGAAGAGGAGAAGAAAGCATAATGCATGCAAGAGGAAATAAGTTACATTTAACTTTTGCCTTAGCTTGATTTGGTTTGATTTGGGTGATTAGACCTCTGCCTTTCTTGCTTAATCCTTCTCTTTCTTTCTTCTTTAGTGAACAGCTTAGAGATTAAGCTTTCTCTATCTTTATCTGAGTTCTGACCGAAGAGAAAAAAGTGAACGTTGCTTTACTGAAAGCAAATTGGAGGGATTGGCTTGAGAGATGAATTAGGGCTTGGGTCGGTTATAATTCATTAAGCCCGTTTGATTTCTTTGGCCCATCTAATTTTATTGCTTTGATTCCTTTGGGCTGTTATTGTTTTGTAGCCCACCAGCTTTTGTTTTCTTATCTATCTTACTAGGCTGCTGCAATAAGGAATTTTGGCCTACAACATTTAATCTGAAATAATCAACACTAATTAGTTAATTAGCCCAATAAAATAATGTTTGTCATCATTAATTAATTTAGTTAATTTCTTAACTCAACAATCTCTCCCTTGATGACAAACATAATTAAAACATTAATCAAAATGAATTGAACTTTGAATAAAGTTAAGAAACTTCTCTTTGAATGATGTCACTTGCTTTTGTGTTGCTCCCCCTTTCCTTTTCAAGAGTTGCTCCCCCTAGATTTATTCTCTTCTTTTCGTTCCTATATACATTATTCTTATAGAGAGCACAATAAAGAGCTACACACAATTTAACTTGACTAAGGGATATTACATAACCAGCAACACATATCCAGCCCAATACTGAACATATTATGTCAGCAACAAAACAGAGCATCAAGTTTAACCAAGGCAGGATAAAACAACAAAACTTGTAAGGTAAGGTTAAATTAGTCTGATCATAGCCTTATCAAGCTTTCATAGCAGCAAGTATCAGATTTATTTCACAAAAATGACCACAGCAGCAGTAATCCAAATGCACAATAAAATTCAACAGCAGTTAGAATTCACAGAAAATTAGTAGCAGCAATCAAATTTACCCTAAAAATTCGCATATTTCATGCTACTCATGCTATTACTCCCCCTTTTGTCATCAAGGGTGGAAAATAGGCAAGATCAAGTCAAAATCTGCACCGTAAAACCTACAAGAAAGTGTTAATGCACAGTCCAAATTTCAAATTAATTGAAAGTAAATGCAGCAGTAGTTAAAGTATTATAGTCATCCGGAATAACAGAAAGTTGTTCAAAAGTAACAAGAGAAACAGTTTTCATGAGACAAAAGTGAGCAGACAGCAGCAGCTACATGAGACAAATCTAGGCATCTGAACCATTTTTCTTAGAATCAGCATCCTTTTCAGCATCAGTGGCATGATCTTCATCTTGTTGAAGATTATCAATGAACTTCATGAAGACAGCCACTCTGTCTCTTGATTTTCGGAGGAAGTTCTCATGCTTGCTTGCCAGCTTCCTTTGTTCCTTACTCATGGCGATCATATGATTGGATTGGGAGATAAATTCTTAGACCACATCTCGAACAACATTAAACAGAGCAGATTTTTGTCCAGTGGAGATGGAAGTGCCCTCAATGGAAGGAGGAGGAGATTCCTCAGGAATGAACTCATCATCTTCATCATCTAGAACCACCCTTTCAGAGCGAGTAAGTCCTTTTTGCTGTTTTACTGAACCACCCCCCTTTAGATATGAATGTCTATTTTCATAATCCTTATTGGTCAAGTCAACACCAAAAAGCTCAAAAATACAAGTTAGAAACATGCCATAAGGAAGGGATTTGTCTTTCTCACTTCTAACAAAGTCAAACATGTATCTTACCATCAAATAAGCAAAAGAAATTTCTGTTTTAGTGAGCAGGGCATACAAAACAAGAGTGTCAGTATAAGATACCCTTTGATATGAACCACTCTGAGGAAGTATGATGTGATTTACAATATGGTGCAACTGAGTACGTTCATAACCCAAGGCTTTATGAGTAGGGGTGATGCTATCAATCAGAGAAACATGTTCACAAATATGAGCTAAAGCATCATTGAAAGAGATACTAACTCCTTCATCCCACTTAACAGAGGTATATGCACAAGCCCCAACATCAGTGTATTTCAATGAATCACTGATTGTTTCATTGTTTAGCACAATGTCTCGGTCCTTGACATAAGAATGAACACTGCCCTCATGATATGTCATGTTAGCATAAAACTCTTTGACCAAAAGAGGGTACACTGATTTTTTTATGTTAAAAAGGTAATTCCAGTCTAGAAATTCTAAATTTTTAACAAAAGAAAAACATTTCTTTTTCAGATTTGGTAAATCAGCAAGAAAAGAGGGACACAGGGTATGGTACTTAATGACTCCTCCAAAAAAATTATTATTCATGGCAGACTTAAATCTGTAAGGGTTATAGTTGGAGTGAGATGTCATGAAGTGGGATTTGTGTACAAAGGGATCAATGTCTAGTTCTCTAACAGATTTAAGAAGGAGTTGAGGTTTACCTTTATGAGAACGCAAGAAAACAGACCTTGTCTTAGGTTGAGTGGGCTCAGAGGTAGGTTCGGTAGCAGCTGGGCATTTCCCTTTCGAAGAGCTTGGCTTCGATGAACCAGGTTTAGAAGAAGGTTCCTTTGGTGGTGGCGTCTGCTTGGCTGAGGGTGGAAACCTTGAGGGGTTCTTAGTGCGAGCCATTGGATCCGAGCAAGGAGGAGAGGTAGAAGGAGAAGGAGAAGGGGTAAAGGTTCGGTCTTGAGAGCGTGTGGAAGGTTTTTGTTTTGTAGGAAGCTTGAAGATCTTTCCACGAGGAGGCTTTTGTGAAATAGTTTTCTTCCTCATTTGGTTGGTTTCTGGTTTTGAACAAAAAGAAGCAATAAAGGTAGTGGGGGAAACTGAAGAGTTTGAGGAGGAGTTATGAAGGGAGACGAAGAAGTGTTGGTAACCGTACCAAAAAAAATTTCTTAAAACATGCAACTGCATCACCTCTGATTTGACTTTGAAATGACTTGACATCACCAAAAGAAAGATTTGATTTTATTAAAAATAAAATGGAAAGTTATTTTAAATTTTGAAACTTTTTGACTGAAAGACAAAATGAATAAAATAAATAAAGTAAACCCTGATACAATAAATAAATGAATCATGTAACACTCATATTAGGGCCAGAGGTAGTTTGGTTTAAGGAAGCATATTGGACCACCCAGATTCTGAAGTTTAAGGTTGGCCCAGATGATTCTGCACGTGCTTCAAAGCTTAGAGAACATTGTTAAGAGAAGGTTCTTCATATGCCCAGATTTGTCTCATACCTGTTTATGAGACAAAAACTCCAACAAAAACATCAGCAACTTTCAAACAATGAATCATAGCTTAAAATCCCTAGACTAGTCCTAAGCATACAAAATCTGTCCTCAGCTAGTGGTTTAGTAAAAATATCAGCTAATTGTTCCTCTGATTTAACAAATTGAATGCTAATATCCCCCTTTTGAACATGTTCTCTTATTTAGTGAAATCTCACTTCAATGTGTTTAGTCCTAGAGTGCAAAATTGGATTTTTAGAAATATTAATGGCACTCATATTATCACACAACAAGAGAATATTTTTAGCATTTAATTTGTAATCAGCAAGCTGTATTTTTAACCACATAAGCTGAGAACAACAAGAGGAAGCAACTATATACTCAGTCTCTGCAGTGGATAAAGCCATTGTTGACTGCTTCTTGCTTGACCAAAAGTTTAAGGACTTTCCAAGGAAGCAACATAAGCCGGATGTGTTCCTTCTATCAACTCTATCACCAGCAAAATCTGCATCACAATAACCAACTACAGAAAAATCATTAATCTTAGGATACCATAGACCAAAATTGGATGTGCCATGAACATATCTAATGATCCTCTTAACTGCAGAAAGATGAGACTCTTTTGGTTTTGATTGGAATCTTGAACACATTCTAACACTTTGCACAATATTAGGTCTAGAGAAAGTTAAGTACATAAGAGAGCCAATCATTCCTCTATACCTAGTCTCATCTACATCTTTCTCAGTTTCTCCCTTATCTAATTTTAAATTAGGGTGCATGGGAGTTCCCATGGGTTTGGCATTTTCCATACCAAATTTCTTAACTAGTTCCTTGGTATACTTCTCTTGATGAATAAAAATACAATTTTTAGTTTGCTTAATTTGAAGTCCAAGGAAAAAATTAAGTTCACCCATCATACTCATGTCAAATTCACTTGTCATGAGTTTTCCAAATTAAGAATAAAGGGATTCATTGGTTGATCCAAAAATAATGTCATCAACATATATTTGGACTAGAATAAAAGAATCATTAGAATTTTTGATAAATAGAGTTAGTGTATGTGGTGCCTCTTTGAAAATTATTTTTCAAAAGAAAAGAGCTAAGTCTCTCATACCAATCTCTAGGAGCTTGTCTTAAACCATAGAGAGCTTTTGATAATTTGAAAACATGGTTAGGAAATTCTTTATTTTCAAAACCAGGTGGCTGCTCCACACACACTTCTCTATCTATTACACCATTTAAGAATGCACATTTCACATCTATTTGATATAATTTAAAACCATAAAAAGTAGCATAAGCTAAGAGAAGTCTTATGGCTTCCATTCGGACAACAGGAGCAAAGGATTCATCAAAGTCTATTCCTTCTTCTTGGTCATATCCTTGTGCCACTAGCCTTGCTTTATTTCTTGCAATGCTACCATCCTCTCCTAGCTTGTTCCGAAATATCCACTTGGTGCCGGTCACTTTCTTACCATTCGGCCTTGGAACCAATGTCCAAACTCAGTTCTTCTCAAACTCATGAAGCTCATCCTCCATTGTCTTTACCCAAGAGGGGTCATCAAGGGCTTCCTTTACGTTCTGAGGCTCCATTTGAGAGAGAAGAGCAATGTTTGATTCTTTATTTTTCTTTCTAGTTGAAGATCGAGTTTTAACACCTTGAGAGACGTCCCCAATGACAAATTTCTCAGGATAATTCTTTAAGAATCTCCATTCACAAGGTCTGGTGGACTTGGAGGCAGACTCAGTCACCAAGGGATTCAGGGAGCTGTTGGTTTCAGGATTTCCTTCAGATTCATGAGACAAAACAGAAGTGTCTCTTGTTGGATTTTCAACAGCTGCAGTTTCTAGTTCAGTTTGTCCAGAATTTTCATTTTCATGATTTTATGAAGTTTCATCGTCCTTTTGAGCTTGATTCCCTGCATCACAGTCTACTTTTTCAATAGCAACTATTTTACCTTTTTCATCATCTCCAAAGGTCATAAAACTTCCATCATACTTGTTTAGTTTGATGAAGAAAGTTGACCTTCCAGTCATGTGCCTTAAGCATCCACTATCTAAGTACCACATATCCTTTTTGTTCTTGGATGCTAGGCAAATTTGCATTAAAAACTTCAAGTAACCTTAGGTATCCAAATTAATTTGGATCCTTTGAAGTTAATCTATCTTGGTTGCCCAAGTGCATTGAAATCACACACAACATTGTAAATTTGGTTTTCTACAATTCTTTTTTCAATGAAGCATTGTAAATATGAGTGACCAAATTTCTTGCAGTTAAAACAAGGTTTAATTACTCTGTTGGTCTCTATAGTTTCGTAAAATTTTCAATTAGGTCCCTATACTTTTTTTCTTTTTAATTGGGTCCCTGCACCAAATTTTTTTTCAATTAAGTCCCTCTTAGTAGTAATTGGCTTAATTTTATAGGGACCTAACTAAAAAAAAAAGAATTGGTACATGGACCTAAATAAAAGGGAAAAAAAGTGTAGGGACTCAATTAAAAAAAAAATTGGTGCAAGGACTCAAATAAAAGAAAAAAAAGTATAAGGACCTAATTGAAAATTTTGCGAAACTATAGGGACCAGTAGAGTAATTAAACATTAAAACAATGATTTTCTGATGCATATTACTGAAATTGAGGTGATTTATTATGCTGGAAATAATTAAAGGACTGGAATTTTCTGGTTTTTGGAAGAGGTATTTTTCTTTTGACAAACTGATTTTTGTTGTAATTGTTCCTCTTTGCAAAAGTGTTCCAACCAGAATTTTTGAAAGCATTTGGACTTTTCGAATATGAAGTTTTGTTGTAAAATGGTGGATTTTTGACAGCAACCTCATTATTCAAAATGTATCCCAGATCTGACCTATTTGATGTAGGTTCAGTTTCACTAGTGTAAAATTGATCAAGTTCTTCCTCATGTGTGGGAGCATATCCAAGACCAGGTTTATTGGAATTGGATTTAGTTTTTGATGAACAAGCCACAAATTTCATAGAGGAATAATTAAGAACTGCACTTTCCTTGGTTACATAACCTAAACCAAATTTTTCAAACAATGGTCTTTGACTTGCAAGTAATTTGTCCAAGTTACTAGAACTTTGAGCAAATTTTGCTAAGTCACCATTCATCCTTTTAATCATTTCATTTAATTTTTCATTTTCAGCAATTAGCTCTTGAGAAGGATCCACAATGTGCTTTCCTTTTATTTTTTCAAGTTCAAATTTTAGAAATCTGTTTTCTTCCATAATATCCAAGGCACATTCAGTTTCCTTCACCTTTTCTCTCAAAAAATCATTTTCAGCTTTCAAGATTTCTTTTTTAGATTTACACTTAGTGTATTTTTCCAACAGTTTTGAAGAATTTAGTGTAAGATCATCAATTATAGCATGTAAATCATCTATGGACAAGTCATAATAATTTACCTCATCAAGATGATCATTACCAGCCATGAAGCTGATTTTATCTTCACCTTCAAAATCTTCTTCCTTATTCGAGTCATTCTCAAGATCCTCCCAAGATGACATGAGCACTCTCTTCTTTTCTTTTTTCCCTTTGTCCTCCTTCTTGAGCTTCGGACAGTTGAGCTTAAAATGTCTAGCTTCCTTGCAATGATGACAAGTCACCTTACTCAAGTCCATCTTGTGTTCCTTTGAGCTTGAACCCTTGTGCTTGCCTTTGTTCTTCATCATCCTTCTAAGTCTCCTAACAAAAAACACAAGTTCATCATCTGAAATACCATCATTAGACTCACTCTCTTTTGATTCTATTTTTGACTTGAGGGCTATTCCCTTTTTCTTTGAGTCCGAGTTTCTGTGTGTGGCTTCATAGGCAAGGAGTTTTCCTCTCAGCTCTTCATAGGTTATAGGACTTAGGTTATTGCTCTCAGCTAGGACAGTGGCAGTGGTTTCCCATTCCTTTGTGAGGCTTCTAAGGAGTTTTCTCACTAGGGTTTATTCTGAGTAGGTTGTACCCATAACATCAAGGTTGTTGATTATGATTGAGAATCTCTCAAACACTTCATCAATGCTTTCTCCATCCTTCATATTAAACATCTCTTACTCTTTTCGCAGCATATCAATCCTCGTTTCTTTGACTTGTTTAGTGCCTTCGTGTGTAACCTGGAGTTTCTCCCAGATTTCTTTGACTGTCTTGCATCTAGACACTTTTCGGTACTCTTCAAAGCTGATCACACAGTGAAGAAGGTTGATGGCTTTAGCATTCAGCTCCATTAGCTTCTTGTCGTCGTTATTCACTCAACTTCTTCTTTTGGAGTCACCATTCTATCAGCACTTGTTTTTGTTAGAATCTTGGGACCACTGACAATAATCTTCCAGATGTTGTAATAAATGGATTAATGAAGATCCTCATCCTCTCTTTCCAGTAGGCATAGTTCTTCCCATTGAAGAAGGGAGGCCTATTGTTTGACTGGCCTTTAGTTAGAGTATAGGCAACTGTGGTTGTGCCCAAGTTGTTCACCATTGGACCTTTGCTCCAAGCGGCGAAGCTTGATTCTTGAGACCTTGGCGCTCGATACCAATTGAAGGTTGTAGAAGGCTTAGAAAAGGGAGGGTTGAATCTATGGCATTCTTTTATGTTACTGAAATAACTTTTTAAAACAAACTTTTTTTCTGAATCTGTTTGAACTCAGCAGCGAAAAATTTATGAGACAATTTCATTTTATCTCATGAATATCAAAAAATAGAACAAAGCAGGAAAGAGAGGAGCTGACACCATCATGTATCCTGGTTCGGTTGCCTTGTGCAATGCAACCTACATCTAGTCTCCACCACAACAGTGGTGAAATTTCCACTATAGTTAAAGTATTACATACACCAATTCCACAGGATTGACACAATCTTTTCACACTCAAGTTCTAACCTAACTTGACTTGGTTATGCTAATACCTAACTCTTCACTCTTAGTGCTAACCCAACTAAGAAAGGGATACCTCACTGGTACAAGATACAAGACATAGAATCAACCTAAAGAAATCTAAAATCACTCTGGGCTTTTCACTCAAGTGTATTACTCTGCCTCTTTCCACTCTTAGGCTTTTACTTGAGCTCTCTCATTCTCCCTTTTATCCCAAGAAATTACAGAAAGATAAACACTAAAAAGAAAATTACAATCTGTAAAATATGAAGGAGATTAATGCTTCAACAGCCTCTTTGGTATGTGATGAACCAGATTTGCTTGCCTTTGATTTAATTCCTCATTCTGGCGGAATACTCCTTTGACTAGGAAGCACTTTCCAAGTTGATGAACTTCTTCAGAGAACTCTTCTTAGAACATAAACCTCAGAACTCTGGTTATCTCTCCTTGGCTTTTGAAGGATGAAAAATCTTCTTTTGTATCTCATTGCATGTTGTTGAGTTGCTCCCTCCTAGGTCAACTCCTTGAGTTGTGTGCTACCAACATACCATATCACTTTTTCCAGTTAATCCCCAAATTAGAAGTTTTAGTCTGACTTTCTCTTGCTTGACCGAAAGCCTCAGGGAAGCAAAGAGAAACAGTCTTCCAATGGTAAACCAGATCTGAACCATTGAAATACTACTTGGTTCCCAAGACACACATTTGACCATAGATTCACAGCAGTGTTGATCAGAGGTCATCTTTCCCATGTATCCCAATTTGGACTGGCAAAGAGTTGGGGAAGAGGAGAAGAAAGCACGATGCATACAAGAGGAAATAAGTTACCTTTAACTTTTGCCTTAGCTTGATTTGGTTTGATCTGGGTGATTAGACCTCTGCCTTTCTTGCTTAATCCTTCTCTTTCTTTCTTCTTTGGTGAACAGCTTAGAGACTAAGCTTTATCTATCTTTCTCTGAGTTCTGATCGAAGAGAAAAAAGTGAACGTTGCTTTACTGAAAGCAAATTGGAGGGATTGGCCTGAGAGATGAATTCGGGCTTGGGTCGGTTATAATTTATTAAGCTCGTTTGATTTCTTTGGCCCATCTGATTTCATTACTTTGATTCTTTTGGGATGTTATTGTTTTGTAGCCCACCAGCTTTTGTTTTCTTATCTATCTTACTGGGCTGCTGCAACAAGGAATTTTGGCCTGCAACATTTGATCAGAAATAATCAATACTAATTGGTTAATTAGCCCAATAAATTAATATTTGTCATTATTCATTAATTTAGTTAATTTCTTAACTCAACAGAGGTAAATGCGAAGTGCCTAGTGATAATCGACAGTTTGCATTCTGTACCATAAGATGATGAACAGGATAAACTTGATGCATATGTGGTAACATAATATATTCCTTTTCCCGATAGACAATTATAATAGCTAATTCTATAGCACATTATTTTACTATATTGTTCCTTGATTTCCAGGGGAGATTGGTTGAGGACATGGCGAGAGTTGCAATTCCCGCATACGTCCGGCATACCCTATATAAGATTCTTGTTATCCCGATTGCATAAGTGTTTTATTTGCCTATAGCTCTGATTGTGGCATCTATGTTATTAAGTTCATGGAAAGTTGACCAAAGGTCGTGCTCTTGATGAATGGAATGAGGTGACTTTAATAAACTTTTTGGGCATATATCACGCATAAATTTGAACATATATCACTGTAACGGTTCTTACTCCTAATTCGCCTGGTAAATCTATATACATGATATACTCAGATCATACAAGATGGAGTTGATGTTAGACATTGTCTGTGGGCTACAAAATGCATTGGTTGATCAGGTTCTTTCATTATTAGAGGACAAAGCTGAACCTGTAAGGCGCAATCAACCATGGAACAAGAGAAAGGAAGTTAGATCACCATTCACTGCACCTAGCACGAGAACATTGATGGTACGTGCGGAAGGATTGCCAAATGAGAGGATAATCAAAGGGAGGAAGAAGTAGCGTAGTTAGGTTTAACTACTATGAATTTAATTACCTTAAGTTATTTAGCTTACTTACCGCTTAGAGTCTTGGGCATTTATTTATGATACATTTGGAGGACTTGTTTCCAGTGGAAACTTTTTTTAAAAACTTCTGTGAATCTGTTGGTGTACAGTTGTTCAGGCATAACACACCTACGAGTGAGTCAAAATGACCATCTATTTTGTTTATAAAAGTAACCATCTAGATACATATTGAACTGAACATCCGGTTTGTTATGTCTTAGCACAGGGATATCTCTTTCGTATTTCAGATTTGATTTAAATTTGTTAAGTGTTGACATCATGATCACTGGTGTTGACACAAGATCTAGTGATTCCTTTGGAATGCATGCTACAGGTGGTATAGGTTGAATTACCTGAAGAATAACCATCCATGAATACTAAGAAAGTGAACATCCAATAACATACAAAAACGAACATCCAACGTAATTGTGTAAAAATAACAATGTAATTACTTTCTAAAACGACCACCTACATACCAAATGACCATGTAAAATAACATTTTGAAACTTGTAACAAATTTGATAACCATGATAGTCAGATAAAGCATAACCAACAAGCATCAAATACAACTAAGCACCCAAGAATAACCATCCACGTTCATAACAAAGGTGAACATCTGATCACGTATAGAAATGAACATCCAACGTATCTAAATAAAGATAACCAGGTTATCACTATCTAAAACGACTAGGTACGTACCGAATGACTATGTAGTATAGCATAAAGTAATTTCTAACAAATTTAATAACCTTACTTGTAAGATAAAGAATAACCATCATGTATAATCATTATGAATTCAGTTCATTGAAATTAATAAAGTAAAATGGTTCATTCCGGCCAAAGTACAATGGTTCATGGAAATTAATCAAGTATAGACTCTTGCAACAATTGCATATAAATCTTAAAAATATATATTTATAACATAAACCCACCCTCTTCATCTAACCTTGATAATAAATGAATACCAATCGGAACCCTATATACATGGAGATTAAAAATAAACGCAAGCGTACCCATATCCAACATATTCTAACTTTTGTCGAAGGAGCTTAACAAAGACATGAAGCCACCAAGTTGTTGGGGCTCATTCCGGCCAACAACAGCACCGAAGTTTATATCTTGAGATGCCTCTGGACAAACCACTTGCTAAACAACACAAAAAATGACAACAATTAACTTCTTGCATAGTACTATACCAAATAAATGTGCAAGGTCGAGATTGATACAAACATATACTGGGGGAGGCATTCTTGTTTTTCCTCCGAGCAGATTTCTTGAAGGACTTCTCCAGGGCAGCACCGAGCCTCTTACTCTTTAGTCGATCCTTTGTGATGACCTTCGATGGGCCTTGGATGTCGACTACACCGACAACGTTCGAACTCTGTGAGCCAATGCTGGTGTGGGTGTCCGCCACACTCTCGGACCTCTTCTTAGCACGGTGTGTGGTCAGCTTGGCCCTTGTTTCTTCCAGAGCAGCATGTAGCAATGCTGTTTTGTCATCATCATTGACGAACTCTTGAGCAATATTGTAGAAGTGTGCACATAATCCCCTGAATGCAATATGACTCTCATCCGACCGACTGACGTCGTGACTACTCTTGACATAAGTATGCTTGCACTTTATGTTCTTGCTCCATCGAGGGAGAACATAATAGGTAGGTACTTTATACACTTTATATGAATAGAAAACTACAAGATAGTGACAGCACAACACATCTGAACTCTCAGAAAGATTGCACTCACAACGAAACCTGCGAAACCCATCCCAATTACAGTGGATAGCTTGGTTAACGGGTTTCTTTGTGATCTTGTCACATGTTGTCGTCCTTATCTTATTTGCAAATCCTACTTTCTTTGCGTAGGTAACATAGAATTCATGAGCCAATTGTAACTGCGCAAACCGTATTCCAACTCTTGGTATTTCGTCTCCTGAAGGAAACCGTGATCCGGTAACTACGTTTCAGATAAAAAAATCAATGCCATTAATTTTCAAATCAAACATGCAAATCATGACTATACAAAATTAAACTAGAATCCAAACTTCGTAACTAAGATCCATCTCTTCACTTCCAACCTCAGTAATATCCGATAGTTGCATGGCCTATAATTCCAAAATAAACGTAGAAATCTAAAAAAAATAATAAGATAAATCCTTAGTAAATATCATGTACATAAAAACTCACTAACCAGCACAAAAAATGCAATAAAAAATAGAAATCAAGTCAATCATCGTACCCATTTTAGCTTTTTAACAAATTCATAAACATGACAATGATAGTAATTGAATTAATTATTTCATTTTACCTATTATATAAGTATTATAACTACTATCTATTCTCTTTCACAACGACACTGTACATCACATAGCTGAACATGCAATAGATACAACTACCATACACACAGTTCAGTCCTCAGTTTCAGAGCCGATAGTGACTAGAATTGCTTTTTTCATTCATTCAATGTCCATCATGTATAATTATATACATATATTCTAATCTAAACATGCAGGAAGCAAATTAAATATCCCATCAGTTGATAACTCTTGCCTTTTTAATTTTCATTTTCAAATATATTCTTCATAATAATAGTACCATTAGCTGTAACTCAAATTCAATATACATCACTACTAAGATTACAGGGGACCTATGGGCATCATGCATAGGAACATGGGTGATTACTTACTGAGTAGTAAAGTCTCCAAATATAGTCAACTCTCATGCTTATACATGCAATTTAAATTTGGTTATATAACTTCATATATTCATAAAAGATAGTCCAAAAAAGAACTAATTTCATCCAGCGACAAATCAATATGCCATGATTACTTAATTTATACAAATTCCCATACATATAAGCATACCATCAAATTAAAACCATCACAAAATTGGTCCTATCATGAATGTTTATTAAACATAAAATTAAACACTCCACTTGCATATAGTGTAAACATCTAAATCATTTGAAAAATAACTATCCATTATCAATATTTCAAACGTAAGTTGCTCATCTTATTTGATTGTTCACCCTCGATGACGATATGGTCGGCTACGATATGGGCGGTGGCCTGTGTGGAAGACGACGTCAGTTGGAACAGAGTAGGCGCTATGTCGGACGGCGGTTGGTGACCGTGGCGGCGCTACACCTGCGAGATTTGAGGAGAAATTGAAGGAAGGAAGTCACACCGTATTGAGAGAGAGATGTCGTTTTTTTTTATTCTATAACTGACCGTAATCCTAATTTGTTTCAAATTTCAAATTAAAAAGTATTTAAAATTAATTAATTGCCCATAATTTAATTTTAATTTCAAATTAACTCCTATTGTACACATTGTAAAAGACATATATTGGCTCCTCATACTTTCTCTTTCAAAAAATTTAACGACTAACTAAATAAATAAAGGACTTTGCTAGGTAGACAATGTCTTTTGTGAACAATATGAACAATGAGCTCTAAAATTGGCCCAATAAAGTAAAAACACACGACATCTCCAAATTACCCACCTAAATCTTAATATTAGGATAACCATCCGCACACCTAGCAGTGAATTGAACATCCGATATATCTATTGTTCACATTGTTTAGTATTTTTATTGCATACCTATATTTTTCCATAAATTAATTGTTGACTCAACGTTAGAATTATTTTGTCATATAGAATATATTTTTAGGAGTCATTTTATTATTACTATCTTTTAGAAATTATTTTGATAAAATCTAAATCTTTCGAGAACCAAAATAACTATTTACTCTAGTATAATTAAATATG
>NC_029792.2:25264146-25265876 GCF_000816755.2 Arachis ipaensis
GCATTCTATTAATAATAATAATAATAATTGTAGTAGTTGTAGAAGTCCAAATACTCCTAGTCTATAAAAACAAACCCATAATACAATGCTGCTTGCAAGTGATCTCATGTGGAAATGGTTGGAATAACACCAACACAAAATCCCCATACATTCATGTATTTGATTCCATGTAGTGATCTTGTAGTGGTGGTTACATTTTTCTCAAATCAAATGGTTACCACGCTGTAAAATACAAGTATATGCAAGAACGTGGCCAGATCATAAAGTTTAATCTATCTTATATTATATTCATATTTAATTTCTTCATGACACTTTCTTTTCTTTTTCTAGAAAAGAACGGGATTCGCATTTCACATCCATTTCCATGCGTGTGGTGTAAAAGGTTTGAAGTGCAGGCTTGAATTGCATTGTGTTTGTGAAATTAAATTCTCAACACAATGTATTGTACTTTGTAACAGTGTTTGTGTCTGTAACATGTGGCTTTTTCTGCTCTTTCATTTCTCACTTCTCGGTTTTCAGTTTTCACGGTCACAACTCAGAAGACACGCCATTATTGTTGTGTATTTTTCCTTAGCTTTTTATCTCTCGGCTCTCAGTTGAATGAAATATTGAATTCTCTTATTTTCCAGCTAAATTAAAATATTATTATAAGAAAAGAATAACATACATTAATATAATATTTTTGTCATAAATTTATAATTGAGTTAATACTGAATTCCACCTTGAAATTTGAAGGCAAACTTAAATTGACTCTTAAAATTATAAATTATTCAATTCGACTTCTAAAATTTATAATAATAACTCCTGTTAATTTTGAGCTAATTTTCGTAAATAACGTGTTAATTTTATACGTTAATTTGCTCAGATTTAGACTCCTCGCCTAAATTTTATATGACTAAGATCTATTAGACCTTCTAAAAATTTAATTGGCTTCCCCACGTCTTTATAAAAATTATAATAACAAGTTTAATTTAAAAATTTTGTGGCTTCAGAAACAATAATCAAGCTTTTAGGTGAGGAATCTAAATCATAACAAGTTAATGTACCAAATCAACACGTCGTTAATGGAGATTAGTTCAAAAGTTAATGTGAGTTACAATATAAATTTCGAGGTTCAATTTGAGTCAATTAAAATTTTAAAAGTCAAATTAAATCTGACTTTAAATTTCTAAAACCAAATAAAGTATTAACTCAATTATAATTTTTTTTTAAAGAATTTTATGGTGGATATGAGTTAATGTCTATTTTGTGCTAGCTTAATTTTTATAACAAATTCTAAATTTTTAAAAATAATTTATTTTTATACTTTTAAAATTAAATATTAATTTTTTTTAATTTAAACTCCACCTTTTAGGTATCATAATATTTACCTCTTATTTTATATATCCAAGTTTCAACCTATGTTGAAGAATGCTGTGAGTCTCTGACAATTCATATTCTTATGTTCGTAAAGTGACTTATGTGAAGAGAATACATTAGCATTATTCGCGTTTATAAAAGCATTATATATACAAGGTTTTTTTAAGTAAATTGTTTTTATATATTTTCTTTACATTTTACTAATGAATTAAAGAAAATACATTCAATCATAACATTTTTCACATTTATAATTTTTAAATGGCTTTTCAAAAAGATTATACTTCGCATCAAATTAAGTAGTATATTTAGAGTAAATTATCTTTTTTATTTATAAAAATATACAATATTAAAAAACTTATACATAAATTAGT
>NC_029792.2:25266187-25284995 GCF_000816755.2 Arachis ipaensis
AATAAATTTCAAAAACTATTTTTAATATGAAAAAGACATTTGTATATTTTATATATATTTCATGAAATATTATGCAGGATTGTGAATTTATAATTCTACAAAATTAGCATGCGTGCCTCGCCAACTTGCAGGTAACGTGATCCAGGTAGTAGAACCAGAAGTAGGATGCGCAGCTGATTCTGCACAACATGCAAATTGTGTGTTTCAGGCAGTAGGTGTCAATCTTTTCAACGTTGGAGACCGATTTTTTTAACATAGGTGGTATGTTGAGCAACACACAAAATGCTTGTTAGCCTTCTCTGCATGCAGGAGACAAGTGAGCATGGAGAACACCTATATATAGCAAGGTCCGAGCCTTCTCTACAACCATTTGTATTCAACACAAATATTTCACTTCTTCTCTTTTATTTTTTTTTTTAAAATAAAGCAAAAATATCTAGTAGTAATGGATATGTGATTGTAAATGTGTATCTCAATTGTCATATGAGAAATAGTGACACTAGGATGATATTTGAGTGTGATAATCCTATTCTATTACACACTCAGCGAGTAAGTTCTTTGTCCGAGGTAAAAAGTCTGATATTGAGGAGGGTTTGTACTAGCGGTAGAAAAGAGGTCGGAAGGTTGGGTATAGGTTGCTAGCACAGATGGAAAATAGAGTTTTTTGGTTTCGGCTGTTTTGACTCCACGGCGACAAGCATGTGCGCCTCATGTTTGACATCCATGGTAGAATCATAGCGAAACAAGTAATGGAGCTTTCTGCGGAGGTTGGTGATGTCGGCGGTGGTGGATCTGGTCACTCGAATTTCGTGCAGGACTCGGTCCCAAAGCTATGTCAGCTTGATGGAGAAAGATTCCTTCCTTTTCGCACCCTGCTCTTGACCTGGCACCAAGTAGCTGCTCTACCCAATCCCAGGTTGAGTGTCTGTACCATGTCTAAAAATCACGGAAGCACTCACCCACTGACTCCCCATGCGTGCGTAGCCCGAGATGGTACACAACATCCTACAGGGTGATGGTATATTCACCCCATGGCAGGTGGAAAGTATGGGTCTCCTGACGGCAGTGCTCAACAAATGTCGTGATCAGGGAGTTGTTAAAAACAAAGTCCCTAAGTGGCACCGTATCGCCAAACCCAACCTCTCTCAAGTAGAAGACAATGGCTTCCGGTGGTGCAAACGTGTGACTCACTCGTCTAGGAAGAAGTAGGCAAGACCTCTGTTAAAAAATTTAAAAATGGAATAAGAAATATATTTCAAAAATAAACATTTAACAGTCAAAATAAATAAAATAAAAATATGGGAAATGCTAGGAGGACAATGATTTTGTTGAATAATATGAACAACAGACCCTAAAAACTAGCCCAATTAGCTTACTAACACAGTTTACCATATATATCCACTTCCCAAAATCCTAATTTTAATCCTCTTAATTATTAACATCGTAATCATCCCACATTCCCACCCACTCCCCCCCCTTTTTGACCAGCCCGTAAAAACTTTTCCCCTTCCCCTCAATTCAACCTCCATTCAGAAACTAGTACCCTTCCCCTACCCCATTTGAAACGGCATTAAGAAACTCGGACCAACCCATATCCGGTGCTTCTTCTCTGCTCCTTCCCGTCGTCCATTCTGCCCATCACCGAATCGACCATCCCCGGGAGGCCTCCATTGTGAAGAAGAGCAGCAGCAGGCAAATCCCTGAGTCGGCGTCGTGTGGAAGTCGGCCAGCTGCCAC
The DNA here is from genome assembly GCF_000816755.2 of Arachis ipaensis. Lineage (NCBI taxonomy): Eukaryota > Viridiplantae > Streptophyta > Magnoliopsida > Fabales > Fabaceae > Arachis > Arachis ipaensis. Next base: position 25,267,925 of record NC_029792.2, read on the forward strand.
CCACGTTGTCTGTTAACGGCCATCTCCGGAGGTTGAAGTCACTGCATGTTTGCGCCGCTTGGAGTCTTCCTCGGGCAACACCAAAGCAACCGTGGGGTGTGTTTGCATGCCGCTATTGAAGGTCAGTTCCCGATAGTCGTTCCTTCATGTTATGGGTTGCATATATGTTCAAAGTAATTTTCATGTTATGAGTTGCATAGAAAGGTTTTGCTGCTTGTAGGACTTGGTGGGCCTGTTTGAGTTTTTCAAGTGTTTGTTAAGATAAGGAAACTGGAAAAAATACTAACCCGTACATGTTGCTCAGGACCCTGTTCTTCGTGACTTGTTTTTTAATGGTTGACTGTATTTGGGTTTGTTTTGCGTCCAGGTATTAGTTAGTCAGCAATTGGTGTGAAGCACATGCTTAAAATTTGTTGCTTTATGAGTTGTTTAGTCAATCTAAGTCAGATGGTCATTTCTATACATAAATGGATGGTTATTTTTTTTGGCACAACTGTTTGAAATTTGGTTTAGGATGTAGACATTTTTTCCTCCGAATACCTAACCTAACTGGGTGGCACGTTTGAATAACTATTCAATTGTCTGATTATGTATGTTTGATTTTGAAGAGATAGGTTTGAATTGGTATCCTGTTTGTTTATTTAAGGAAAAAATTGTAATTATAATTTGGAATAAATTTACAGTTTTCTAGTTTTAGTTGAAAGTATATTTTACTTTTTCCTCACATGTCTACTTGTATTTGATGCATTTGATTGGATAGTGTAACACCCTAAGTTATATCCTATCTTTGAGGGTCTTTAAATAAGATGGCACACTCGATAGAGAAAGAGACTAAACTTAATCGTTACGCAAGGAAGGGAGGAAGTACGTGTGAAGAAGAAAACAAGTAGTACTAAAACGATGATAAATATGAAATAATGAACTTATCCATGAGTACGGTTCAAAATAAAATGCTTAGAGGTAATTAAACAAAGAAAAGAAACTAATACGTCTTAACTAATTACGTTGGAGAGGCTCCCATACTTGTGTCCTATCCTATCCTTGGTCAGGACCCTTCAGTTATTCACGTATCGAGGTATCAGTGGTTTTCCTCCAACACCTTTTCGCGTAGTGAAGATCTGGTTCCGTTGTGTAGGATGAACTAGGACTCGATGGGCAGCTGGGATTCTCCTTCCACGAACTCTTGACCTAAGTAGATAGTTTGGAGCACGGTAGTAGTGGTCGTAACTACCCATGCGTGCTTCGAGGGGTCATACTCAGAAGTTACCTTCGGGGGCACTGCGTCGTCTCTATCCGCTGTGCCATGTTCCTCTGGAGACAGTATGGGAAAAGAAAAAGGGATGAGAACCTAACGTCTCAGTAGGAGTGCTATGCAACACCTCCATATCTATCTCCAGCCCACGTGCGGAATTTTAAAAGAAAGTCGTACGATATGACATGTAATATGAACCTCTTGTAAAGCGTAAAACATATAGGTAAAAAGGAAAGAATATAGAAAGAGAATAGAAGGATAACATCTTAAGTAACATTAACATAGTCATAAATATATCTTAAAAAAAACATAATCAAACTTTTCATTCATGCTTTCTCCTTTCTTAACTTATAACTTTTATGGAAGGTATTGAGTTCAAACCGGTATAAAAGGTGGGAGTCCCCTTCCCTTACCGAAGGTTCTTATCCCAAACGTTTTGGCGATCACCTTCCCTTACCGAAGGTTCATCTTGATAGATCACCTTCCCTTACCGAAAGATCATTCTCTCAGTTTAATTTACAATTAGGTTTTGTTTAACCATACACGAGAGGAAAATCATATAAGAAGAGATCATGCAAGAAAAGGGACAATTATGATGATAAAGGGATATATGAAAAACATGAGACTCTGGCATATGTATGAATTTTCTAATTAAAAGATCTTGGTAGTATAATAGCATGGATTGAAAGATGTCATATCAAAGTACTTGCACAAAATATTAAAGAAGTTATGTATTCTTGATCCTAAGGGAATAATATAATGGTGCAAACGATCATATACATAATAAGAATAGGGTATATTAAATATTTGAATAACATATTGAGAAAGCATGTACTCTTGACTTTAAAGGAGTATTAATAACATAATGATATAAGAGGTCACATAGATGCACATAATAGAATATGATATATTAAATATTTGAATAAAATATTGAAAAAGCATGTACTCTTGATTTTAAAGGAGTAATAATAACATAATGATATAAGAGGTCACATAGATGCATATAATAGTTGGGTATATTAAATATTTGAATAAAATATTGAAAAAGCATGTACTCTTGATTTTAAAGGAGTAATAATAACATAATGATATAAGAGATCACATATATGGATATAATAGAATATGGTATGTTGAATAAGACATTGTAAGAAGGCATGTACTTTCGGCCCTAAGGGAATATTAATAATATAATAATATAAGAGAGCACATAATAAAATGGCGTATATTAAATAGCTGAATAAGCATTATAAGAAGGCATGTACTCTCGATCCTAAGGGAATATTAACAATATAATCATATGAAAGAGCACAAAAATGGGTATAGTAACTAATTGAATGAACATCATAAGGAGACATGTACTAATTATTCAAGAAGACATGAATAACATGATGGTCAGACATGATCAACATGGATAAAGGATGAGTGAAAAATAATTAATGCCATGATAACATTCGTGAATGGAAAAAATAAAAATGGAACATAACACATGCCAAGCATTAAAAAAAACATAATTCCCTACTCTTTTTTTTTTCTAACGCTTCTTTGAGCCTGCCTCTTGTATTTGCACACAGAATATATTTTGTAGAGAGAGAAGGGAAAGGTTTTGGTATTTGAGAGAAGTGATTTTCTACCTATAGGTGCACCCCTATTTATATACATTTGGGGATAGGGTGGTTGGGATAATTTTAATTTCAAACCGAGGGTGGTTACTAGATTCCTATCCATAAATTTAAAATTCTAAGCCTATCTCCTAACTGATTTTCAAATTTTGAATTTAATTTTGTTTCTAGAATGGTGGTTGTTACAGATAGGATCTAAATGAAAGTAGTTTTGGCATTGAGTTTGACCATGTGAAGACTCTATTTACATCTTAATCAGGATATTTGACTACCATCGCAATCAATATTTTGGAACATTTTAAATATACCAGCTTTAGACTTTAAAAACAGTGACTAAGTCAATATAAATAGTGCGTTGCCTTAAATTTGCAAGTTAATTGGTCCTTTTGATTTAATTAATACTTGGGCCGCAAAAAATTATACTAGATGAATGTTTAAAGTTACGCGTTGTGACATGACATAAAGCATTTAGGAAGCAATTTCTATTGATACTAATATCTAGAGCCTATAAAGCTGATTATATTATGACTTGTGTTGGTGACTTTCGTTATCAGAAGTTCAATTTTGACTGCCATGCTTCTAGGGACCTTGTGTTACTTGTTCTTTTGTTATCTGTCTGTGTTCTCATAATGCGCACCACTGTTGGTGTTCTGCCGGTGATATTCATATTTTTTTTTGAAATTACAGCAAAGATAGTAAAATCACATGGTTAATGGATGGTTGGACTAAAGCAAACTGTATGAAATTTGATGGAGTTTGAGCTTGATATTTTAGAAGTCTTTTCTTTATATGTTTCTGGTTCATGTGATTGAGTTTTAAATTCAAAAAATTAGGGATGTTCAATTTTGTAAGAAACAATTGATGAAAAAAAGAGGTGGCTTTTAGTGGTGGCTTAACTAGATATAAGTTAAATTGGTTGTCAATGCTATACTTGCATAATGTTTGACGTCTACATATTTATGAATCTTTTTATTTTCGATCATGGATATTGTAAAGACTCATGCTAAAATTTTTAAAATAATTCATAGTTATATAGAATATGAATAGTTCTTCTGGCACAGCAGATCGAAATAAACAGTGCGTTGCCTTGACTTTGCAAGTTAATTGGTCCTTTTGATTTTATTAATACTTGTAACGGAAAAAATTATACTAGATGAATGTTTAAAGTTTAGACTTGTGACATGATATAAAGCATTTAGGAAGCAATTTCTATTGTTACTAATATCTAGAGTCAATCAAGCTGATTATATTATGACTTGTGTTGGTGACGTTCGTAATTAGAGTTCAATTTTGATTGCTACGCTTCCAAAGACCTTGTTTTACTTGATTTTTTGTTATCTGCATGTTACTCATATTGCGCACGACGCGGTTGATAGTAATATCACATGGTTCATGGATGCTTGGATTAAAACGAACGGTATGAAATTTGATGGAGTTTGGGCTTCATATCTAAGAATTATTTTCTTTATATGTTTCTGGTTCATGTGATTGACTTTTAATTTCTATGAATTACGCATGTTTAATTTTGTAAGAAACGATGGATGCAAAAAAGAGATGGCTTTTAGTAGTGGCTTATGAGTTAAATTGGTTGTAAATACTATAGTTGCATCATATTTGATGTCTACATATTCATGACTTTATTATTTTCGATCATGGATGTTGTAAAGACTCGTGTTAAAATTTTAAAAATAATACATAGTTATATAGAAATAATATTTTTTATGTGTGTGAAATTTTCTTTTCTAAATAATGCGAGCGGACTATTGATGAACCTGTGAGGAAGAACCGGAATCAGAGAAAGCAATAGATGTACCTATAGCTCGTTTGGGAAGTAGAAGAAGCTACTTTTTTTTTTTTACTTTTAAATTATGAAAAGTCACAATAAAAAAACTAAAAAACAGCAACAAAATATACATTGACACACATTTCATATTCATTTTTTATTTTCACCTACCATATCATGCACAATAAAATAACAAGTACTAACTATACAATAATTTCTTTTGCATTGCCATCAAGATTATTATGAATTAGAATTTTAATATCCATTCTCTTGTGTAAAAAATTGTATTTTTTCAATTATTTATCCAAACACTACAACTTTAAAATAAGTACTTTTATAACTAAAAATCAACACAAAATAACTTATTTATAAGTTGCTATTAATAAAAGTCCTTCTACTTTAAGCTCTTTTTTCAAAAGAGTTTATTTAAGTTGTTAACCCCAATTGGACCTTAGTCTTAAGACCACAAATACATTTTTCACATTGTTTACGTGGTGGAATTTTGTTACAACAGAAAGGATAAATTTTCATGGTGAATAACATTTTTAGTTCTCTAACTAATTTGATTATGTTTCAAGATATTAGCGAAGCGTAAAAGTTATTAGTTAAGAATAACCATCTGGTACCAACAAAAATAACCATCCGCTATCATATGGAATCGAACATCCAACCTCTACTATTTGTTACTATTTACACACTACACCAAGACTCTTCTAAATAACTATTTGGGTGACAATAGAGATAACTATCTGTTAGCCTATAGAATCGAACATCCAACCTTTATTACTTGTAACTGACCACATACTCTACACCAAGACTATTACGAATAACCATCTGGGTATCAGTAAAAATAACCATCCGTTATCCTATTGAATCGAACATCCATATTAAAATACTTGCAACTGATCACACACTACACCCATATTATTCGAAATAACCATCTGGGTAACAAAAGAAATAACCATTCGCTTTCCTATTAAATCGAACATCCAATTTATAATACTTCTAACAAATCACACACACTACACCCAAATTATTCAAAATAACCAACTAGGTAACAATAGAAATAAACATCCGCTATCCTATTAAATCGAATATCCAGTTTAATATATTTGTAACTAATTATACACACCACACCAAGGCTATTACAAAATAACTATTTGGGTACCAAATAACCATTCTCTACGCTATTGAATCGAAACTGACTTTCTTTGCATATGTTGTATAAAAATCCTAAGCCAGCTTCAAATGCTCAAACCGCATTCCAACTCTTGGTATTTCATCTTCGGCAAGGCAACTATGATCCAGTAACTGCGAATCAGTTCAAAACATACATCATTCGATGAGCATGAGGATTAATGGTCGATTCAAATATACAGATCACGAAAAAACAGCAATATACTAGAGACCAAACCTCATCAACAAGATCCGTATCATCACTTCCAGTAATGTCCGTACATTCTATGACCTACAATCAAACATATACAAATTAATTAGATACCGTACTATTAAACAAGTTTCAAATAAAAAGATTTTATTAATACTTTTTCCAAAAATATCATTAAAAATTTATTACTATACATAACTTACAAGAAATAATAACAATGAAAAGTGTACTTATAAAAAATCTCACCTAATTAGGCAGGCTTATATTAAGTATTTATATAGAGCATGCATGGATTTGCTACATCTGAATCACACCTACACAATCTAAAACCAAGTCTATTTCTATGCTTTGAAAAGTCAAAAAGCTCATTATTTCTTCTTGGATGTGAATGATACATTCCCATTCTCCATTTTCGTTTCTTCAATTCCTTCCTTGTCAATTCTCTCTTATTTCTTCTTCTCCTTATTTGTTTATTAATTAATTTATTTTTTTTATAGTAGTAATCACTGTTGTATATATTATGGACTTGCTAATTGAAATTTTGGGACATTTGAGTACTATATTGTATCTTATGCACAACTGTACATATATTTTCTAACAATATTATATAACGTGAAAAAATAAAAAAGAATGCAAAAATAAAAAAACACATTTAGTGAGCATCCAAAATGAACAGCATCTCCACTTAGAGCATATATTTCCATATGTAAAGTGAGTTGTGACCAAATTTGTTTGTGCATGCATGGCATGGAAGCATAAGGATGAGAATTTAAAATAATCTAATGGCAACCATGTGGAATGTTTAAAACATACCTGAATTGGTAGTTTTATTCAATTCACTTAACTAAACATGATATGCATTTCTTAAATTACACTAATCAAATGACTAAATTTAAAATTTTAAACCAATTTTGTGTTTAAACAAAACTAATAATCAAGTGCCATGTCAAAACTCAATCTAAACATCATTAAAAATAGCATAATATTACACAATTTTGAATTATAATGCCTAAAGATAACAAAATTTAAGACAAATACTGACCAAACATAAGAATTAAACAAAAAGTTTCACTCAGGCATTTCATCGAGCATATGGTGTGTACAATATGTAAACAGAGATTTTAAACTCAATTTAAGCAGCAATCAATCCAGAAAAATCAGCCATCAAACATTTTGGAATGCAAAAAGTATCAATCCATTAATCTAAGTCTAATCTAAACACTAAAAGCAGAATTAAAAATTAGTTAAAATAAATAAACGAAAGAACACGAGCAGGAGGAAGCATGGAACCTGTGTTGGTGAAAGGGGAAGAATGGAAAGAGAGGGGTAGCAAAGGCGGTGTTGCAGCGGCACAGAGCTCAGCCGCTGTTGGGTTGCACTGGGGTTTCTCGCGCGGGGTTGGACTTTGCACAGAGACCAGGGGTAACGTACAGGAGATTGAGGAGAAATGGAGAAAAAGGGAAGAAAAAGAGAAGAGAGGAAAGAGAGAGGGGGTAGGCGACGGTGGTCGCCGGTGGTGATGGCGGTGGTGTCGAACGGAAGGTTGGGGCTGGGTTGAGAGTGCAGAAGAAAAAAGGGTCCACCAAGAGAGGGAAGAGATAAGGTGTGAAAGGATAGGAAACGTGTAACTGTTTTCTACTAAAAAATCTGATATTTTAAATTTTAAAAAATAATTATTATAATTAAATTAATTACATCATTAATTAAATTTATGAGTAATTTACATTTGTAACCCTATTGTTCATATTGTTCACTAAAATTATTGTTCACCTATACTTTTTCTAAAAATATACTAAACAAGTATTTCACATTTCATAGCTCAGTTAAAAATATTGAAAAATATATTATAATTAAATTAATTACATCATTAATTAAATTTATGAGTAATTTACATTTGTAACCCTATTGTTCATATTGTTTACTAAAATTATTGTTCACCTATACTTTTTCTAAAAATATACTAAACAAGTATTTCACATTTCATAGCTCAGTTAAAAATAGAATAATTAATTTTTAAAGATTGACTGTTCAAAAAGACATATCAATTGTTCATAAGTCCTATTAAAAAATTGAATAACAGTTAAAAAATGTTATATACAAAGCTATCAACATTAAAATAAAAAGAGAACAACTAGGGAACCAAAATTATATCAGCCAAAAATTAGCCAAAATGTGTTTGGGTTCCATGAAAAATCGGGTTTTAGTTTGTGCTCCGTGATCTCAAGAGCGATTTTCAAACATATTATTCAAAAAGTGATTTTAATTAAACGGTTTTGTTTACTTTTTGGCTGGTCACATTTTGGTTCCATATACTTTTCCAAATAAAAAATATAGAAATCAAATTAATTAAAAACAAAATGAAATAACAATTTACTTATACTTTAACTAATAACTAAAATCACACTTATTCATTAATACTGACTATAAAAATATCTACCAAATTTTCAAAACTAAAACTAAAAATATAGAAATCAAATTAAATAAATAACATAACGTAATAAAAATTTAGTTCATAAAATAATGTAACTAAATGGTAAACCATACCTATCAAGTAACACTTACTAATAATACATTGTACCACCTAATATATATTACATCTATGAAAGTACCCTCACAATGACTATAAATATATGCTTATTTAACTTAAACTTAAAAATAATAATATTAACCTGAAAGTTGATTGCTCCAGCGATATGTCACGTTCAAACAGTTGATGCCCTCATCCCATGCATCTGCACGTGCCATAATCTCCGAGTACCTTGATAATATAATTAGAAAAAGCTAGAAGTGGAAGAAAAGTACAAGAAATAGATGAAAATAGAAGTCAAACGGCAGTAAAAATGAATTCTATATATAGACGTGCTTATCACTTATTTCGTTTACAGTGTAAATGAAATAAAAATGTGCGTAACTGGTTTATACTGTAAACGAGATACGCACATTCTTATTTCGTTTAAACGGTAAACGACATAAGACATAGAATTTAAATCGATAAAAAATCTATAAATTTTATATTTTCGTAATTAAAAGATTTATTTTATTTATTTAAAAAATCCCTCAATTATATAAGTTTATTATTATTTTTATTTTATATAGCAACCTGCTTCATTAAAAACCCTCCTCAGGTCAAGCTTGGGGGCTATGATATGACCGCCTTTAATACGAGCTATAACTCGGTATTATAGCCTTTCTCGCTAAGAATTATAACTGTCGTCCGTTATAAGCTCGGCCTTTCATGAGCCATAACTCGGTCAGATTAATACTCCTATCATAACCGACATTCAAACGGCATAATTAAATCGGTTATAATATCAGTCATTTTAGAATCCGACAATTAATGCCGAGAATGTAACGGACGAAGAATTCATCATATATAGCAAGGTAAAGCATTTCTTCTGGATGAAGTTCAAATAGGATGATATACTGACTTAAGCTTTGGAGTGCCTTTGCAGGTACACCCCCCTCTTCATTGCTCGTACACTCACGCCGTAGTAAAAAGAAAAGCTCGGACTCAAGTGTCAGACGTTCACCCTCCGAGGTAATAGCTCGGCCATCACCGGATAGTTGAAGCCGATCTATTTCATAGGCAAGATCATCTATGTTTAATGTTTGTTATGTTGTTTGTACGAGGCGAATAAAAACATTTTGCTCCAAAAATTTGATCCACCTGAGATATTTAATGAGATCGCATCTAATTTATTATGATCAATTAGGTTCTACCACGTCTCAAGGGTTAGGAAGATAAGAGAACATGCTTCATTACTTAGTTTTCTAGTCAAAAGGTGGAAGTTTGAGACTCACACTTTCTACTTTCTAGTAGGTGAGTACAAAGTAATACTAGAAGATGTGGCATAATTTATGGGCTTCCGAATGATATGGGGACGTCATTACTGAAAAGATAGATAGTAATAATTACTTCTTGGTCAATGAGTACATGGCAATTTTTGACAGAAAATCCGCTATATTTACTAACTCAAAACATTACATAAGGCTATGTTTGCAAATAAATTAAGGAACAACAACACCTACAGAACTCACCATCCTTAAGAACATCAACACCTACAGAAAAAAAAAAAAACAAATGGTCACTCATCAATCAATCCAAAATATAAATTAATTAAAGAAACATATCATTCAATCGCATATTTAAAAAATTTCAGTGCATGCATGATGTCAAAATCCAAATTACGCATAAAAGATGGAACATTAAAATGTTGATTGCCTGTGTGGCGAACCACTACATTTTGCATGGCTGTCTCATCACCAGCCTTGTCACCATTTTCGTTCTCGTCTTTGGCTTCGTAGTTAGTTTCGAAGTCCTCTTCACTATTACTGTTCATTTCTTCATATTCTTCAACTCTGTCATCTTCCATCTATGAGTCATGTTGAACCCCAGAAACAGCTATATGTTCAAATTCAATATACAACTCAATCTTCGGCACTTGCACTTGAGTTTGCTGATAAATATAAAATATCTGTTCATACTTACTTCGTCAATGATGGGCATAATGTCAAACTATATTAGGCCCTTAAATACGATAATGGAATTATTGTACAGAATATTGCTCATCCTCTTTAAGATATCACTTTCTATGCTTTGACAAAGACCATAATATAACTCTGCAAACGTTATAGTGCATGAAATAAAAAAAACGAATTCTCATACGCAAAGCTTACACCCTCATGTATATTTTGTATAATTTTATCGTTTATAATACACCAACATATTTATACTACCCTTCATCACACCACCACCACACTAAAACAGTTCTTTTCTCACAATGAGTTAAAATGATTACAAGCTTCGTATTTATAGGTAAAATTTTCGGGTAAGAGAATGATCATTCAACAAACAGATCACGTGTTGCATTAACAACCATTCTCCATGCGCAACACACATTCTTTGTGTTGATGCCCGCTTCTCGCGTGTTAAAACTCTGATTCTTGCATTCTAGGCCAACACGCTACCTGCATGTTGGGTCTATATGTCTGCCACCTCCATACACCTGCAATTACACTTGATTAACCCATTTTAACAAAAAAAACCTCACTTTTTTTATATTAAAAAAATGAGCCAATAAATTTGACCATAACTAAATTAATTTTTAGATATTCCATGAAAATTATTTTTGTTGCAATATGGTATACTAATTTAAATAAAGGTTAACTACCAATTCGGTACTCAAAAGATTCATCCGTTATCTAAAAGGTCTGTAAAAAATATTATCAACAAAACAGTCTTTGAATGATTTGAAAATATGACAAAAAGAACCAATAAATATTATATTTTTTGTAAGTAACAAAAATTTTTATATTTAACAAATTTTCATATTTTTTGTGATAACATTTGAATAAATATTTAGAAAATACAAAAAAAAGGAACAAAATTTAATCTCTAATTTTTTTATTTTTCAAAAAAATATGGTTATTCATAATAATTTTTTAAGAAATGTAAATTTTTAAATACTATTTTGATAGTTTATTCCTTAAATAAATTTCGCTTGCCAAAAAAAAAGATAGAGTGGCCGTTAGGAAATAAAGTGGAAAAATGAGAGGTTAGTTTGAGAAGATGTGATGCACGTGATACGGGCATAGGATAAGATATAGGATCGATTATCATCATAGGAAGGCGAAGGCCGAAGGTGGCGAACAAAACAATGAGGAAGGAATATGCATGGCACGTGACCGCACTTATGGAACCCTCTTCCATAGTTCCATTTCTTCCAAATCCCAATCACAATAATGAATAATCATCATCATAGTGCTTTATACCATCATCTTTCTTTCATCAAAATCGTTTCATGAGCTGTGCCAAAAAAGTTGTTTACTCGTAAGTTTATTAAACTCGTTGATATTTTAATTGGAATGACTTCTTTTTTATGTTATATGGTAATATGGTATGGACCTAACATTCAAAGAGGAAAGGAGAAAAAGGGGGTGTATAACTGATATAACGGCATTGCGAAGGACAAGAAATAGAAGATGGAGAGAGAAAAGAAATTATAGTAGTAACGGCATGAATGAGAAGAAAGGCATGCACGCGCACCAAAAGGAGAGTGGAAGTAGATTCTAACAATGCTTAATGGATCCCTTTTGCATAGTACTGTGCTCCCCACGCATATGATAGAAATCCGCGCACATGTGGCGCGTGGCATAAAAACAGGATTGCCTTTGCAAGAAATCAGCTGCGGTATGTATAATTGCATACCTAGTTTATTTATGTCACCAAGGTAGAGAAAATCGAAATTTTACGTGAAATCGAAAAAATAAATTAGGTACGTAAAACGTAAAATCTTAACAAGATTTAAATCGTAAAATCGTCAGACCTAGTATAAATTTCATAAAATCGATTAACTCATTTAAAATCGTAATATCGGAAGATTTTAAGAGTTAAATCGAGATTCTAGCTACTATGTATGTCACCACTCACCAGTCAAATAATACATCTATATTAAGCTATTATACGCCCAAATTATAATTATAAATAATTAATAGAATTGTTAAATTAAAATATTAAATACTCCTCCTTAACCGTTTCAATTCGCACCACATGCAACAAAAGAAAGCATTTAATATGGATGGATTAGAGGGTAGTAGTGTGGTCCTGCCGTCCTGCAGTCCTGCTACAAAAAGATCACTCATATAAAGAGAGTTGCACACACACTTTATGATCCTAACTCCAAAGTTGAATGATAACGAAAACAACTAAGTGGGTCAAAGTTACTTAAAAAGAAGGCGTTTGACCAAATATTAACACCACAACTAGACAAAACAGCAACTTAAAAGGGCATTATGGAAGCCACGTACATCAATCAAATGAAGGAAAAGCAGATTGTCTTAATGCTACTGAACAATTATTTTTTGTTCAAATGGATTGGACAGTCCCAATCCTAAGTATTACAAAGTTACCCACACTACACTCGTACACAATACTTAAGGTTTCATCTACTACCAAGTCTCGAACCTAGATGCACTTGTTGTAAGGTATACATCATAACCACTAGACAATGCTACATAACAATTTGAGATAGGTTTGTATCTAATTTCTTGGGCTTCTCTGCATGAGCCCTGTTTTGGGATAAAGCCAACACCAAAAGGGTGGGCCAATGAGGTTTTTTGAGGTACCTTTCTTTATAGCTTAAAAAAGACGTCAATAATTATTAAGCTGATTAGTGTGTAGTATAATAATAATTAGAGAATAAAAAGGGACAACCTAATTTGCATTCTACGTACATAACTACGTTTACGTATCCCATTAACTATGTGGTCCATTCTCTCCCAGCTGGTTTTGGTGACCATCGCTGTGCCTTGTCAAAGTGTGTCACACTCTACAACCCATGTTAGATTATGCCCCCACAAGACTATATATTATTGAACATCTGCATTTCGAATAATAGCATTACAACCTTTAATCTAGACACTTCTTTGTTAACGTATATGGATCACGACCACACGAGTGCCACACTTGATCAAGAAAAGAAGGGAACATAGCTTGTTCATAGAAGGTAAAATAAAGCGAAAGGACAAATGCTGCCTAACAATGTTCATAACAAAAGATGCGTAAGTCTCTACCCTCCAGCACCAAATCTTGATACAATTTGCAATTTTTCTGCTAATAATTGAGCAATGTTCTCTTTCAATGTCACAATTCAAAAGAACATGGGTTTGGTATTGAAGGGGGAGCGCAATTGACACATCAAACTTCTAGTGCTGTTATATATCATGCCAGCACTTTTCACTGGTGAACATAACTAAAAAAGTGAACAGTTGTAAACCTCAGCATCACACAAAATTCTCAAGCCAATTTACAGATTTTTATTATTGGATATTATGAATCAAAATTTACAAACAAATAAAAAGGTTCCCCTTACATACAGGGGAAACAAAGAAAAAAAGAGATTTTTTTTGGGTGTTGGGGGGGGAAGGGATGGAGAGAGCAGAGCACTATCCAATTCTCAATTATGTTGAACAATCTATTGAAGGAAAAAATCTGGTTTAAGTAAACTCCCGATGAGGTTGAGAATGTTAATCAAGTTCCAGCACCACTTTACCTGGAATCAACTTCTTGTCTTTGGCCTCATGAGCCTCCCTTACTTGTGTTATGGGATATGTTTTATCAACAGGTATCTTCAACTTTCCAGCTTCACATAGCTTTCGAATCTCAATTAGACCTTCTATGTCAGCCCTCATGTATGTCCATGAGTAATCTGCATCATAAAAAAAGGGGAGGTATTAACTATACATATTAAACATAAACTTCATACTTCGCAGCATTTGTAAATATTGGTTAAAAAACAGCATCGAAATAAACCCTAACCCTAACTATGAACATCCAGCGGAATCAATAGAGTTAATTATATCATATCAGTGGATATCAGCATGAATACTAAACTATTAACGGCAGAGCTGGGAAGTCCAAATGTACTGCCAGAATTAGATAAACCAAACATCCTAGTAGGGAGAGCACCTCCTCCGGAAGAGTGATTCTTGGGTAAGGCTCATTTATTAAATGAAAAATCAGCCATGTTTAAGCTTGATCATATTTGAGTTAGTAGCTCTTGAGCCATTTTTCAATAAGTGTGTGTTGGTTTCTATAATTGTACTAAACTCTAATATTCTTTCGTTATTATGTAACTTTAGTAAGATAGTGTACGTTCATAGTATTGATATGTAAATTATATCATAGATTGTTTCCTTACAGACAAGAGGCTCAATTTATGTCTAAGTAGAGAAGCTCGTAAACTTTTAATCAGTTGAGATTGAGCCTTAAGGATTGTTTGTAAAGGAAGCCATAAAACTAAATTTAGTTCCAACAAGCTAAGCTCGGGCAGCACTCACATTTAACCCTACTTGTGAGTTATCCAATGGTGAGGCGAGTATAATGGGCCCCTGTCCCTGCTTAAATTTCCCCTCTATTATCTGTTAATGTTATTTAAGTTCTCAAGCCACCTTGACCTAAGAACACTTAGCAACATACATGATTCCACTTTTCCTCTATTTCTCAGGACAATCTAACACTGTTAAAGGGAAAACAGAAATTGCATAGCAAAAAAGTGGCATACATGATGTTAAAGCAAAAGAAGGAAATGCACCACGGGCATTTTTTTACCTATTCCATGAGAGTATCGGTATCGAATCTGTTTTTGTAACTCGGCAACTTTAGCTGCAGGAAGCCCGATTGCCAGTCCAAACCGATCAGCCAAAGATGCTGCCTCACCCTTCAAGGAAAGAAAAGAAAGGTTGAAGCACAGCTATTGCTTTCAAAGGGAAAAAATCTAGAAGATTATTCTTGAGTGACCATTTATCATTAACTTTAATCACCTACCTGAAGTGTCATGTAGTGCCCACCTTGCTTCAGAAAATTAATGCCCATCCTTTCTGTCTCTGGCACACCAATCGTGTCCAAAACAGCATCGAACTTCCCCTTTATAGCTACTTCCACATCCTGTCACTCAAGATGAGATTCAAGACAAACCAGGTCTTAAACAAGATGTTTGGCATCAAGAAAGCATACATTCAAAGATCAAATTATCTGATTTGGGGTTGATTGTATTTTCATAACTTGCTGGATGATCATATTATATAGTTATTAGCTTTACTAACCTGCTACTTATATAACATAGTCCACCTATTTTACATGTATGTATGGGTTGTATTTGGGTTTGGGGTTTATGTTAATCACGTCTTACTAAGTTTTATTCATCCAGCAAGTTTCCCTTATGGACTAACAGTATCAAAATACTTATGGGATTCAGGATTTTGTTCCATTTACTTGATGTATTACATCAGGATAAGGGCTTAGAAATAATTGTTGCTACATTAAAAGTGCAGTTAAACAATTGCACTAAAATAAATTAGCTGATTTCAATGATGAACCACCATCTCTCTCAGGTCCTCACTATCCCACTTATCATAATTTCACATTATAAGAATAAATAGTTGATATTCACAGTGCATACACACAACATAATCATTCTTTTGCCACATTTGATAGGTATCGCCTCTCAATATCAATTGTTTTTACCTTTCTTACTGTTGCCTTATTTTTCCTGTAAATCAGTATGGCAAGTTTAATTTACTTCCAATTCATGAAATTTTCTTCCAGAAATCAGAACAAAGAATTTGAGTAACATTTTCTGTCATAATTGAAATATCTGAACATGGCAAGTAATATGATCCAAAAAAGATTCATAACCACCTCAGTAATATAGTCAACAGCCTGCTCAGCACCAGCTGCTGATAGTCGCTCAATGCTTTGACCTCCACAAGTGGTTGCAACATGACAACCAGTAGCTACTGCAATCTGAATTGCAGCAAAACCTACTGCTCCTCCACCTCCCACTACTAATATCCTTTGTCTGTTGAGGTAAACTAAAGGATATTAGTGAGTAAAAAAAAAAGAGGTTTCAGCAAGATGAATTTAGAGGGTATAAGATGAAAACTTAAATTCATCCAATTGAAATCATACCCTTCAGTTATTCTGGCAGTACTTTTTAGAGCACGCCAAGCCGTTAGTGCAGCAAAAGGTATTGCACTTGCTTCCTATAAGATAAAAAATATCGGCAAACATGCTTTCAATTTTTATATCTCTCGGTTAGGAAGGACAAAAAGGTTTCCAAGAAATAAGAAAATTTTGGATGATATGTGGCTCACATTTTGAACAGATCAACATGACAGATAAAGAAGTTGGATATGTTTCCTGATTAACATAGTCTACAAGAAGTCCTAAAGAAACTAAATTTGATGTGAATTGAGCCTATAAAGCATGCAAATGTTTCATAATCTATAGGACAGGCCAGCACATTTTCAGATGTTTCCTTCTAGCTGCAGATCTTAAAATAATTATGTTTTTCAGTGTAATACCATTTTCATATTCAAAATTCAGTTATGATTAAGTCTTGATCATAATATAAGCCAATCACTGTTGCCGAACCTTAGTACACATTGACTAATAGACATAGTAAAACATATTTGGCCACTTACACATCAAAAATTCATTCTTTAATAAGCGACCAAATTATTTACACTCA
>NC_029792.2:25285899-25309068 GCF_000816755.2 Arachis ipaensis
AAATATTGTGTTTCAAATTAATTTAGGCCCAAGATCCATCAAATCAATAGGCCACACATAGCTGATGGAAAAAGGAAGAACAATAAAATTTCCAAATAAAGCTTGGGACCAAAACAGAAACAAGAGAGCTCCAAATATCACATTCAACAAGACTAATTTCTGATTTTTGTCAATGGCACATGAAATCACAACTTGCATTTAAAATCAACATTCCCTGCTAAAGACACTTACCACATGCGAAAGTGAACTAGGCTTTGGAGTAATCTCATCTTCAGGTAGAATAGCATAATCAGTATAAGTACCCCTCACAGCAGTTGGATGCAAAGCCCCAAAAACCTCCTGTCCGATGCTCACCGACCTCACCGAAGCTCCAACGGCTGCAACCTCGCCGCTGACGTCGCGGCCCAAGATGATAGGCAAGAGCGGCTCAAAAAGGGAACGCCCATAGCCAGAACGCATCTGAGCCAAAACAAACTCGATTCAGCATTTTCCAAAACATCCACATTGTTCAATAGAAAGAAACGAGCTGGAAAATTAAAGTCAATGAATCCGGAACAGGGTCAATGCAAGAATCGAATCTCCACAAATTAGAGATGCAAGTATACAAGACAAGAATGGAGTAAAATCCAAATTTAGAAACGAATGATTGAAGAAATGGAGGAATAAAGGAATCTGAAATTGGCATCTACTCTAAGAAATAGAGAGAGAGAAAGAGTGAGTGAGTGAGTATAACTGACGCGAGTGTCCAAGGGGTTGATGGAAACGGCGCGAGAGCGAACGAGAACTTCGTTGGGCTTCAAGGGAGGGACTTGGACGTTGGGGTGCAGTTGCAGAACCTCGGGACCGCCGAATGAGGGAACAAGAACGGCGCGGCAAGTGGAGTAGCAGCTGCGATTATGATTGGAAGCAGCGCTAGCAGAGTGTGTGAGAGTGATTGCAATTCTTGTCGGGATCCTCATTTTGTTGATTCAATTGGTGGGGTTTACGGAGGGGTTTTGGGAAATTAGGGATTGTAGAAGAATTATAACGAGTGAATTGAAATTGAAATTTGGTGTGTGTGGTGTGTGCATGTGCATGAGAGAGAAGAGGGGAACGTGTCCGTGTTAGGCTCCGCACAGCATCACACAGAAGCAGAGAGAGAGAGAGAAGGGGAGGTTGGGTGGTGGATTTGGTTTGCTGACGTAGCTGTTGCTGTTTAAACGGTTAATGATGGATCGTTATTCATCTCCTGATCCTTCATAATCATGTTATTACACATGCATTAAATATTGAAAAACATCTAGTGTTAATAGGGATGCCCATTTAATTTTAATGATACGTGATATTTTTTTTTTTTAATATAGATGGCTCAATTTTTTATTTTTATAAAGTTTGAAAAGGCTCAATTTTGTTATAATATAGATGACGGCCAAACCATTCCTCCAATTAAGTTTATTTGAAGGTAGAAACTCAGGTGCAGTCAACTTCATGTGAAGTTGATATTTGAAAGCTGTTAGATGAAAATTTAGTCAAATCAGTCAAATCATTTAATGGCTCTCAGTATCAACTTCACATGAAGTCGACTTTACTTGAGTTTTTCACCTTATTTGAATAGTATAAAATTTTAATATAGACGGTGCTATTTTTTTTAAATTAAAAAAAAATTGTACGAGTATAAATAGAAGTAGAGTCTAAGGCATATAACACACTATCAATAATAATTTTCACTCTCTTTATATTGCTGTAAAAACATTTTTCTCTCTTTTATGTATACGTTACTATATATATTAATAATATATCAAGGTTCTGAAAACCAGTTTGGACCGGCCGGTCGAACCGGTTGAACCGTAAATCGCACAGAAAAGCGATTTGGGTAAACAGTGAAACTGGAGAATTTGAAAATCGGAATTGAACCGGTGAACCGGTCGATCGAATCGAACCGTGACCTGGCCGATTTTTTGGCTGCGCAGTCAAACGTTGCCGTTTCAGCCCTAAATCCCTAATTCGATCCTGATTCCTGAATTCCCCTTCTCAGTTCTCATCGAGCTTCCAGCTTCCAGAACCAGAAGTGAGAACGCCTCTCTCAGACTGTCACACGACAGGGGTTCTCATCGAGCTCGTCGTCCGGTCGTCCCTCACCTCCGTCGTCATTCCTTCGAATAGCCACCGCCTCGTGCTCGCTCACTTCCCCTCCATCGCGCAGCAGCGATTGCAACCTTCAAAGCCTTTGTCGCGCAAGCTTCGAAGCCTCCATTGCGCAGAAGCCATCGCAACCTTCGAAGCCACCTTCCGTGGAAGTCATTCACCGTCGCAAGTTCCTGGAGCCAGCTTGGAGATTCGCACAGCCCTTTCCGTCGCGAAGTCAGCCATGGAAATCGCAGCCACCGCCACCACTCCTTGCCGTTGCGCAGTGTCTTCCCACTGACGCCAGCCCTGTTTGACCCTTCCACCCCAGCCACTGTCCCTATCGTCGCTAGCTCTACATTCTTCCCTGTTTTTCACTAACCTTAGGTATAAATCCAATTTGTTGTAATAATAATTGTTGAAGCATGACGAATTATTGGTTTTAAACCTTGCTGTTGATTGTTTAAAGCATGACACCGAGCACAGGCTGTGATAGCTGCAGATAGTTGGGCTGCAGAATTTTTTTGTGGATCCCAGGAATCCGTATTTCTTCCTTGGTATTGCTGTGGTAGACAACGATGTGGTAGTCTTTGCGAATATGTTCAATATAGATAAATTCACTATATTTAAACAAATATTGTTTACAAGCCTTATCACAGGTTGTTGATTAATTTTTTGGTGCTGGTTGGTGATTAATTCTTTGGTGCTGATTGCTTAAAGTATTATTAACTATTAAGTGATTAATTGTTGAAACTGGTTGCTTAAAGCATGATTAAATGATTAATTTTTTGGTGCTGATTGCTTGAATTGTTAAATGATTAATTGTTGAAGCTGATTGTTTGATGCATGATTAATTGTTATAGTAGTGCCTCAATATATATATAATCTAGCTAGCTTCTTCTTTTGCACTTAGCAGAGGAGGAGTTTGTTTTATCAGAAAAATGAAAGCCTAGTGACCAAATATGGGGTATTTATAAAATTGAAAAAACAGGCCTTTCATCCAACAAGATGCTTTTTTGCATCTGAAACTATATATATTAATATACTTAGATATATCTTTAAATGATTAATTTTTAGTGCTGATTGCTTGAAGCATTGTTAAATGATTAATTGTTGAAGCTGATTGCTTGAAGCATGATTAATTCTTATAGTTTATTGTTGAAACCTTGATAATTGATTAGTTGTTGGGTGCTAAACCTTGTTGTTGAGGCATTAATTAGTTGATTAGTTGTTGGATTGTATTGTTATTGGATTGCTGATAATTTTTAGGTATGGATGATAGTATCAACCAAGAATTACCTAGGAATAATAATTATATTAGACTATAATTATGTTTTAATGTGTTTATTTATATTTTATATTATTTTATTATAAAACGGTTTTTTCGGTTCAACTATGGTCGAACCGATTGAACCTATAAAGGATCCAATTACTGTGTCCCTAACACCACAGCCCGATAAAACTTCCCTCCTCTCCATATCCGCGTTCTACACTAACGTTGCCTTCATAATAAAATTAATTTGCGTCCAAAAAAGTACATGGCATATCAGATAATTTTTTTTTGAATGATGTGAGAAATATAAGGATTTTCTTGACATTTTTGGGAGAGTAATATTCCAACAGAAGTTTTCGTTTAGAAACCAGAATGAATAGAGATTATTAAACTAAAAATTTCTGTAAATATTTCGTAGTCTGCGATCTTATTGTTTCAAATAATTACAATGACCATATATATTTTTTTCCCTTCTAAAATGATACTTTTTTCAATTTTTTTCCCATAGAACATTATATTCTTTTAGCTGAAGTATTGAAATAAAAATATTTTTTGTTGTAATAAAAATAAACGAGATAGATGTCTATTTTTTATGAGATTTAAACTCAGTTTATCAAGAGTGATTGCATTTAATATAGTTAAAAAGAGTGTCCTTCGTATGTATATAAATAGTGAAAGAAAGCTCAGAAATAATACACCAATAATAAATATTCCTCTTTCTTTTTCTTTACTATAATACTCTTATCTTTTTTTATACACTAATAATACTCTTCTCTCTTTTTACGTTATTACATATATTAAATAAATATATGAATCATCTCTATTATATTGAAATAATTATATTGACGAATATTAATACTAGATTTTTCTATTTATATTTCATTATTTTATATCTATTTTCTCTTCATTATTTATTTATTTCACAACACGTTATCAGCACGAGATTCTGATCAAATTAAGAAGACTCAGGTAATAAATTTTTATTATGTCAAAACTTTCTCATCTTGAATTTAATGCTCTTGATATATCTGAAAACAACTATTTATCATAGATACTAGATGATGAAATCCATCTTGATTCAATGGATATTGGAGATACCATTAAGGTTGAAAATAATGCATCCCAGAAGGATAAAATCAAAGCCATGATCTTCCTTCATCGTCATCTTGACGAATGATTGAAAAATGAATATCTCACACTGAAAGATCCCGCAGATCTGTAAAAAACCTTGAAGAAAGGTATAATCATCAAAAGACAGTGATACTTCCTCAAGCCTGATATGAGTGGACGCACTTACGTCTACAGGATTTTAAATCCATAAATGAATACAATTCAACAACGTTCCGAATTACCTCACGAATGAAATTATATGGAGAAAAGATAACTGATAATGACATGTTAGAGAAAATTTTCTCGACCTTCCATACCTGGAATGTGCTCCTGCAGCAGCAGTATCGAGAAAAAAATTAAAAAATATTCTGAGCTGATTTCTTGTCTTCTTGTTGTTGAACGCAACAATGAGTTGCTTTTAAAAAATCATGAAGCGCGCCCAGCTAGCATCGTCCCATTTCCTGAAGCAAATGCGGTAAATCATTACCCCAGAAGAGGTAAATGACAAGATTTTGGTAACAAGAAAAATTATGGAAGGAAGAAAAATTATGTTCACAAGAAATAATCTCACCAGAAGTGGGATAAAGAAACAAACAATGAGTAAAATAAATCAACAGAGGATAAATATTTTTTGTTGTGGTGGAAAGGGCCATTGGTCGCGTACCTGTTGTACCCCAAGGCACCTATTCGTTCTTTATCAAGCATATTTGAAAAAGGACGACAAAAGAAAGAAGACGAAGTTTGTTTCAAAGGATGTTGCTGAAAATTACAATACTCATTATGAAGTATCCGATTTCTTTGAGGATCCTGAAGGAAATATTGGTCATTTGATCAATAATGAAATAGTTTAATATGTGGATTTGTTAAAGTAATCATGTAAATAAATAATGTAAAAAATTTCTTGTTAAGTTTTATTTTCAATGTATTTAAATTTCAAGTATGATGTATATAAATAATGTTTAATAAAATATTAATGTTTATGTTTAAGAATTTTAAAATTATTAAATGTGTCAAGTTTTAAAAAAAATAATAATAGTGATAATAATAAAATTTTAGTATATAACATTATCTTTATGTACAGTGTTTCTTAGAAAGATAATTCCAATCAAGAATTTAATTTGATTGTGCAGTATTACTACTCATTTTATTATTATTTGTCTTTAAAGAGAAATGGCAAGGACATATAGTGAAGATGTTTGCCTTGTGGATAGTACAAATTCGCACACTAATAATAATAATAACAATGATAAAATTTTTAGTATATGACACTATTTTTATGTACAATGTTTCTTAGAAAAATAATTTCAATCAGGAATACAATTTTACTGTGCATGTACTACTACTTATTTTTTTATTATTATTTGTCTTTGAAGAAAATGGCAAGGATATATAATGAAAATGTTTGCCTTGCGGATAGTGCAAATTCGCATACCATTCTCAAAAGTAATATATATTTTACTCATCTTGTACAAAAAAAAGAATATGTTAATATTATTATTGCCTCAAACAATGTGATAAAAGGCTCTAGAAGAGTTATAATTTTATTTTTCGGAGGAACAAAATTCATAATAAATAATGCACTATTGTCTACCAAGTATCTAAGAAACTTGTTGAGTTTTAAAGATATTCGCCGGAATGGATATCATATTGAAACAATGGATGAGGAAAATCATGAGTACTTATGTATCATAACTCATGATTCCAAAAAAAAAAGTTATATTAGAAAAGTTATCCTCACTTTCATCTGGATTATATTATACTAAAATTAGTACAATTGAATCACATGCCATTGTAAACTCAAAGTTTACTAGCCCAAATGAATTTATAAATAGGCATGATCGATTGGGTCATTCGGGAACAATCATGATGCGGAGAATTATTGAAAACTCCCATGGACATTCACTAAAGAACCAAAAGATTCTTAAATCTAGTGAATTATGTTGTGCTGCATGTTTTCAAGAAAAACTAATTTTAAGGCCATTACCAGTAAAGATTGGATTTGAGTCCCCTAAATTCCTAAAAAGGATTCAAGGTGATATATGTGGACCTATTCATCCACAATGTGGATCTTTTAGATATTTTAGGGTCCTAATAGATGCATCTTTGATATGGTCACATGAGTACTTATTATCTTCTCGCAACATGGTGTTTGCAAGATTACTTGCTCAAATGATTCGATTAAAAGCACAGTTTCCAAAAAATCCAATTAAAGCAATTCATCTTGATAATGCTGGTGAATTTACTTTCTAAACCTTTGATGCTTATTGTTTGGCTAATGGAATAAGCATTGAACATCTAGTAGCTAATGTTCACACACAAAATAGGTTAGCATAATCACTTATTAAACGCCTCCAATCAATTGCTAGACCCTTACTTATTAGAACAAATCTCCCAACCTCGACTTAGGGGCATGCTATTTTACATGCCGCGATACTTATTCGTTTGAGACCAACAAGTTATCATCAGTTCTCTCCTATGCAATTAGCTTTTGGCCAGTAGCCAAATATTTTCTATTTAAGAATATTCGAGTGTGTGATATATATTTCCATTGCACCACCTTCTCGCACCAAAATGGGACCCAAAAAATTTAGGGATATATGTTGGATATGATTCTCCCTCTATAGTGAGGTATATTGAGATACAAACTAAAGATATATTTAAAGCCCAAGTTGTGAATTGTCATTTTGATGAATCAAAATTTCCAACATTAGGAGGAGAGAATAAGCTTTATGAAAAAGAACTTAATTGGAATGCATCATCCTTGATGCATTTATATCTTCGATTAGGGCAATGTGAACTAGAAGTTCAAAAGATTATACATTTGCAAAGAATAATAAATGAATTGCCTGATGCATTTTCTGATATGAAAAGGATAACTAAATCCTATATACCAGTTGAAAATGCTCCAATTCGAATTGATGTCCCAGTCGGACAAATGGCCACTGAAACAAATTCACGTCAGAAGCGTGGTAGGTTTGTCGGTTCCAAAGACAAAAATTTTCGAAAAGGAAAAGAGGTATATACTATTCCTGTTGAAAAAGATAAAGACATAGTAAAGAGCCCTGTAGTTGTCCAAAATTCTGATATAGTTTTGATGCCAGAAGACATTCAGGTACCTGAAAATACTAAAAATTGTGAAAATTATGAGATCTCAATAAATTATGTCTTTACAGGAGAAAAATGGGACCGAAATAAGACAATTGTCGATGAAATATTTGCATATAATGTGGCATTAAATATCATCCATGAAAGTAAGGATCTTGAGCCAAGAACAGTCAAAGAATGTCGACAAATAAATGATTGGCCAAAATGGAAAGAAGCTATGAAAGCTGAGTTAGACTCACTTGCAAAACGTGAAGTCTTTGGACCTGTAGTCCATACACCAGAAGATATAAAACCTATTGGATACAAATGGGTATTTGTAAGAAAACAAAATGAGAAGAATGAAGTTGTACACTACAAAGCTCGACTTGTGGCGCAAGGTTTTTCACAAAGGCCCAGTATAGATTATGAAGAAACATATTCTCCTATAGTAGATGCAATAACATTGCGTTATTTGGTCAGTTTATCTGCATACCATAAACTACATATACATCTAATGATGTGGTAACAACCTATTTATACGGAACATTAGATCGTGATATCTATATAAAAATCCATGAAGGACTAAAGATATCTAAACAATCAAATGAATATTCGCAGGGGGTATACGGAGATAACTACTTATCATGAATATTAGATGTTAAAATCCATCTTGTTTCAACAAATTTTAGAGATATCATTAAAGCTGATAATAAAACATTTCTAAAGAATAAAGTTAAAGTCATGATCTTCCTTCATCGTCATCTTGATGAAAGACTAAAAAATGAGTATCTCACATTAAAAGATCCTATAGATCTTTGGAAGAACATTGAAAAAAGGTATAATCATCAAATAACAGTGATACTTCCTCAAGCTTAATATGAATGGACACATTTGTATCTACAGAATTTTAAATTCATAAATGAATACGATTTAGCCATGTTCCAAATTACCTCATGAACGAAATTATGTGGGAAAAATATATTATAATGACATGTTAGAAAAAACTTTCTCGGCTTTCTATGCCTCAAAAGTGCTCTTGCAATAGACACCTGCAATATCGAGAAAAAGAATTTAAAAAATATTCAGATTAAATTTTTTGTGCTCTTGTTGCTAAATGAAATAATGAATTACTTTTAATAAATCATGATGCACGCACAGTTGGCGCCGGCCTATTTCCTGAAGTAAATGCGGCAAATTATAACCACATAAGAGGTAAATGACAAGACTTTGGTAAGAAGAAAAATTATGGGAGGAAGAAAAATTATTTTCACAAGAAATGATCTCACCAAAAGTGGGATAAAGAAAAAAATAATGAGCAAAATAAATTAATAGACAATAAATATTTCCGTTGCGGTGGAAAACGTCATCCGTCACGTATCTGTCGTACCCAAGACACTTAGTCGATTTTTATCAAGAATCTTTAAAGAAATATGACAAATGAGAGGAGACAAATTTTGTTTCAAAGGATGTTGCTGAAAAGTATACCACTAATTATAAAGTATCTGATTTCTTTGAGAATCTTGAAGAAAATATTGGCCATTTAATTAATGATTAAAAAAGTTTAATATTTGAATTCGTTAAGTACTTATGTCATAAAATAATATAAAAAACTTGTTAAGTTTTTTCTTAGACATTTGAGTTTCAAGTATGATGTATATAAATAATGTTCAATAAAATATTAATATTTATGTTTAAAAAATTTTAAAAAATCAGAGTATTTCAGTACCTCCAAAAAGTAGGGACACAGGAGACTGAAATTTTTAGAGATAGAGACTGAAACTTTAATAACATTTTATATCTAAAATACTTTCATTTTAATTAATTAATTCCAATTTTACCCTTTGTGCAAATTAAATTAGAGTTTCATTCTTGTTTCAATTCCTGTCTCCCATTTTACACCAAACAGAATACTGAGATTTATTTCAATCCATGTCTCTTAGTCTCTGTCTCTCAGTCTCAGTCTTTCCGTCTCTGTCTTTTCACCAAACGCTACCTAAGGAACTTGTTGAGTTTTAAAGATATTCTCCAAAATAGATATTAAATTGAAACAATGAATGAGAAAAATTATGAGTACTTATATATCACAATTCATTATTCAAATAAAAAAAATTATATTAGAAAAGTTATCCTCACTTTCTTTTGGGTTATAGTACATGTTATCTAGATTATTTTTTTATTAATTTAATATTGATGGTAATTAATTATAGTAGGAGTACATAAAGTTAACCAAAAAATAATTTTTAGTTTTCTGTTTTCATTAATTTGAAATTTTCAAAATGAGAAGAACCAATTTTTTTCTCTCTCAACTTTCACTCTTTCTCCTAACATCGCAGCTTGAATAGATTAAGACACGAGATTTTTTTTATGGTGCGGTGAGCGTGGAGAGCAACAAGTTGTAAATCGAATTAAAAACTTATGAATTGCCAATAGTTGCCAATGACGTCGTTTTCTTTCTTTCCCTTATTTTTCCTTCGACATTTTCTTTTTCCCTTTCTTACCACTTCTTTCAAACTCATCCAATAGAGTTTGATGAGAGCCTATTTCACAAGATTCTTTCTTAGTGAACATAATTGTTCCATATCAACGAATTGGAAGGAAGAAGAAGATCTGAATTCTTATTATTCTGTGATTCATTGATTTCTCAAAAATGGCGGACATGGTGAACAGATATCCTCGAGTGGTGCTTTTGACAACTAGAGCAATGCCAATCTCCTTCATCAATTCACGAATCTTCAATCTCAAATTTCGAAAATTAACACAAATCAATCAAACCCTTATTTTCTCCACCCTAGAGAAAATCTAGGTAGTAGAGGTCGTAGAGTTACAATGGCATGCTCTCATTGCAACAAGCAAGGCCGCACAGAATATGTGTGCTATAAGAAGCATGGGTACTCCTCCCATTTTCAGCAACGACAGCAACATAACACCACAATCAATCACGTGATTACTGAGGATCATGATGATACCATTGCATTACATTTTAATGAAGAATTATGAACATTATCACTCTAAAATCTGCACTATGGGTCATGTGACTTTCGACTTAAAATATTTTGCAAGCTTTCAAAACATTGCTCCAATCAATGTGATATTGCCAAATGGGACGAAAACTGTCAGTACCATTTTCTTACCTCTTCCTTCAAACTCATATGAATCCTTATTACTTTTTGATTCATTAATTTCTCAAAATGACGGACATAGTAAATAGATCCTTGGGTGGTAGTTTTGACAACCAGAGCAATGCCAATCTCCTCTATCAACTAACGAATCTTCAATCTCAAATTTCAAAGAGCAACAAATCCGATTTAAGATCAATCAAAGCCTTATTTTTTCCACCTTAAAAAAATCCAAGTAATAGAGGTCTTGGAGCTACAATAGCATGCTCTCATTGCAACAAGCAAGGTCATACAGAAAATGTGTGCTATAAGAAGTATGGGTACTCCTCCCGTTTTCAGCAACAGTAGCAACATAACACCACAATCGATCACGTGATTACTGAAGAGCATGATGATATACTCAGTGACAAACAATCCCAGCTCAATTGTCTCCAAGAGAACACTGAAACATCAAGATCTGAGTTCAATCCAGAACAAAGATTTGCCTTGTTAGATTTGATCAAAGACGAAAGTGTGCAGCAACAATCTCACAACGCAAACCAAATTTTGACTAATTTCATTTGATCTTCACTCCAGGTATAACCAATGCATTATATTTGAATGCAAGAATTATGAGCATTATCACTCCAAAATTTGCACTATGGGTCACTGACTCTGGTGTAACAGATCATGTGACTTTTGATTTAAAAGATTTTGTAAACTTTCAAAATATTGCACAAATCAATGTGATATTGCCAAATGAGACTAAAACTATTAGCACCATCATTGGCATGATCACGTTCTCTAAAAATTTTTTTTCAAAAATATTTTGTACATTTTCTCTTTTGATTTCAAATTGATCTCTGTATCAAAATTAACCTCAAACTTACATTGTAAACTGTTAATGGATGATAAATATTGTGAGATACAAGATCAATCCACATCGAAGATGATTAACATTGCTAAGTGTAGAGAAGGGTTATATATAATGAGTAGAGAACTAGAATTCTCTCACTTTTCCCTCCTCCAACAAATCAAACTTTATTGGTGATAACTACGACTACTACTCATCCCACAACACCTTCACACACACTGAGCACAAAAACTTTTGGCATCTTAAATTAGGACACATACCTATGCATAAACTGATTTTACTAAAGAAATATTATCCTTTTATAGATTGTATTATTTGAAAACTTTCTTGTGACTCATGTCATTTTGTAAAATAAAAAAAATCTTTTGATATTAGTACAACTGAAATAAAAGATTGTTTTGATATCTGGGGTCCCATTTCTGTCTCTTTCAATAAAAGACATAGGTATTTTTTTTTACTATGGTGGATGATAAGAGCATATTCACTTGAATTTTTGTATGAAAACCAAATCTAAAGCACCACAATTGGTTATTAATTTTGTGAATTTTGTTAAAGTACAATTTGAAAAACAAGTTAAGTGTATAAGGACTGATAATGGGCCATAATTCACTCTAAATTTTTTTATATCAACTGGCATTTTATACCAAATTTCTTGTGTAGAAACACCATTGCAAAATGGGATTGTAGAGCAAAAATACCAGCACATTTTAAGTGTTGCTAGAGCACTGTTATTTCAATAAGGAATTTCACATTGTTTTCGATAATACGCAGTTGCTCACGCTATTCACCTAATTAATAGGCTGCCTAACACTAAATTGGATAATGTTAGTCCTTATAAACTTTTGTATGGTAACTTATCTAACCTTTCATATCTAAGAGTATTTGGTTCTATTGTGTATTCCTCCACATTAACAAATTCAAGAACAAATTAGACCCAAGAGTCAGGAAAATAACTTTTCTCGATTTTAAATTTGGAACAAAGGGTTTTTAACTAATTGATTTAAAATCAAAGAAAAATTTCATATCTAGAAATGTAACCTTCTACAAAACTCATTTTTCATTTTCACATTCTACTAGCACTAACATTCCTACGACACCCACTCACACTCCACAATGCATTGATCTTTTTCAATATGATACACCATCCACACATCATTTGCAATCACCCATACATACCACACTTACAGATTCAAATGAAAATTTCTCAAACTCAATGCACTCACCAATATTCTCATACACCATTGCACCCATTACCACACCACACAAGAACAATGCACCTACATCACAAAACTACGACATCACACATGACTGCATAACTAGATAATCTAAAAGAGTCAAAAAATTGTCTACTTATTTGAAGGACTACCATTGTATGATACCCATGCAGCTCACTCTAGCAACTTTGCCAACTCTAACTATTTATATCCTATCTCACAACACTTGTCATGTGATAAATTAACCCCAAAATATAAGTCCTTTTCTCTAGCCATCACCTCAAATTCAAAACCTAACACTTATGAGGAAGCGGCTGCATATGAATGTTGGAGAAAGGCAATACAAACTGAATTGACAGCTCTAGATCAGAACAGAACTTGGTGTCTCACTGAACTCCCAAAAGGCAAGAAGACAGTAGGTTGCAGATGGGTTTTTTGGGTAAAATTTAACTCCGATGCCACCATAGAAAGGCACAAAGCCAGGCTAGTTGCAAAAAGATTCATTCAAGTACAAGGAGTGAATTTAAAACATGTGGACGTCAAAATGACTACTCTACGAGTAATGTTAGCATTAGCAGCGGCAAAGACATGCCATTTGAAATAGGTGGACGTCAATGCTGTCTTCCTTCACAGAGATTTGGATAAGAAAGTTTATATGAGGATACCACCTGGTTTGGCTGTGTCACAACCAGGTTTGATTTGTAAATTGTAAAAGCCTTTATATGGAGTTAAGCAAGCAAGCAGACAATGGAACATTAAGCTCACTCAGACTCTTGTTGATGCTGATTGTAAGCATTTTTTTTATGATCATTCCCTCTTCATCAAGAAACAATCCGAAAGCTTCACTGTCATCCTAGTATATGTGGATGACTTGGTTTTAATCGGGGATGACATTAGCGAAATCAATTCCATCAAGCAAAATTTGGATGTCAAATTTAAAATAAAGGATCTTGGTTATCTCAAGTACTTCTTGGGAATGGAAGTAGCACGGTCTAACTCTAGAATTCATATCTATCAGCAAAAGTATTCCATAAACCTTCTCAAGGATTTTGGTTATCTAGATTGTAAGCCTCTCTACACTCTAAGTGATTATAGTCAGAAATTCTCAAAGGAGTAGGTACCATTTTAACAGACAACATTACTTACAGACATCTCATCATCCGACTCCTTCACCTCACAAACACTAAACTCGATATCTCTTATGTTGTAGGACGTTGGAGCCGATTTTTGGATTGTGCAACCACTTCTCACCTACAAGCTACTTTACGCATACTTCAATATTTAAAAGGCAAACCTGTAACTGGTCTAATCTTTTTCTCTACTTCTGATCTGCATCTCACCAGATTTGTTGACTAGGCTACCTGTGCCGATACTCGTAGCTCCATTTCCGGTTATTGCTTCATGCTTGGGAACTCTCTCTTTAGCTGGAAGAGTAAGAAGCAAACCACCATTGCCAAGTTCTCTGCAGAAGCTGAATATAGGTTTTTGTTGCCACTTGTGAAGCTAGTTGGTTATCTTTTTTAATGTATTTTATTGGTTTGTCACTTCAAAAGTCTATCACTCTATTTTGTGACCAGTTAGCTATTCATATTGCCAATAATCCCATCTTTCACGAAAGAACTAAAAACATTGAAGTAGACTACCACATTGTTCGTGAAAAATATTTGTCTGATCTCATTCATCTTATGTCAGCTTGTTCCAAAGACCAACTTGCTGATTTTCTTACCAAAGCTCTGCCATCGAGTCATTTTCTTACTAATGTTTCCAAACGAGGATTGTTAGATTTATACAATTCTAGCTTGTGGAAAAGTGTTACCTAGATTTTTTTTTTATTTGTTTAATATTGATGGTAATTAATTATAGTAGGAGTACACAAAGAGTATATAAGGTTAACCACAAAATATTTTTTTAAGGAAGAAGGGACAAAAAAATACACCTGAAAGTTCACACGCTGGACACGATTACACTTCAATCATTTAATGAGTCATGCATACACATTATTTATACATTTCAACGGACACATTTACCCTTTCGACCATCGGCGTGTGGCGGCGTTAAATGATTGAAGTGTAATTGTGTCCAACGTGTGAACTTTCAGGTGTATTTTTGTCCTTTCTTCCTAAACAAAATAAACACAAAAAATACCGTGTCCGTCGGAGTGTATAAATGGTGTGCACGCGTGACTCATTAAATGATTGAAGTGTAATCGTGTCCAGCATGCGAACTTTCAGGTGTACTTTTGTCCCTTCTTCCTTTTTTTAATTTTCTGTTTTCATTCATTTGAAAATTTCAAAATGAGAAGAACCAATTTTTCTCTCTCTCTCAACTTTCACTCTTTCTCTCTTTCTCTTGGTTCATCAAACCATTAACATCACAGCTTGAATAGCTTAGAACATGAGATTTTCTTCAGTATACTAAAATCAGTACAATTAAATCACATGTCATTGTAAACCAGAAATTTACTAACTCAAATGAGTTCATAATTTGGCATGATCGATTGGGTCATCTTGGAACAACCATGATATGGAGATTTACTAGTAAATTTTGGTGTGTTGCATGTTCTCAGAGAAAGTTAATTGTAAGGCCATCACCAGTAAAGATTAGATTTGAGTCTTCTAAATTATTAGAAAGAATTCAATGAGATATTTATGGACCAATTCATCCACCATATGGATTCTTTAAATACTTTATGGTCCTAATCAACGCATCATCGATATGGTAACACATGTACTTATTATCTTCTCGTAACCTCGCGTTTGCGAGATTACTTGCTCAAATTATTCGATTAAAAGCACATTTTTCAGAAAATCCAATCAAAACAATTTTCCTTAATAATATTAGTGAATTCATTATCCAAGCTTTTGATGCTTATTGTATGACTAATAGAATAAGTGTTGAACATCCAGTAGCTCATGTTCACACACAAAATGGGTTAGCAGAATCACTTATTAAATGTCTCCAATTAACTGCTAGACCCTTTCTTATGAGAACAAATCTCTCTATTTCTGTTTGGGGGTATACAATTTTACATGCTGCAACACTTATTCATTTGAGGCCAACAAGTTACCATTAATTCTCTCCCCTACAATTAGCTTTTGGCCGAGAGCCAAATGTTTACCATTTGAGAATATTTGGGTGTACGATATATGTTCCAATTATCCCACCTTCTCTTACCAAAATGGGACCTCAAAAAAATTGGAGATTTATGTGGGATATAATTCTCCCGCTATAGTGAATAAACTATTTGAGAAAGAACTTAATTATAATGCATCATTGTTAATGCATTTAGGCCTATGATCAGGACAATGTAAACTAGAAGTTTAAGAGATTTTATATTTGCAAAGAATAGCAAATGAATTATCTGATGCATTTTCTGATACAAAGAGAATAATCAAATCCTACATACCAGCTAAAAATATTACAATTCAAATTGATGTTCTAGTTGGACAAATGGCTAATGAAACAAGTACATGCTAGAAGCGTGGTAGACTAATTGGTTCCAAAAATAAAAATCCTCGAAAAAAAAGAGAGGCATTTGATATTATCGAGACAAATGGTACTCCTGTTGAAAAAGATAAAGACATAGAAAGGACACCAGTAATTATCCAAAATTCTGATATAGTTTTGACGTTAGAAGACGTTCAGGTACCTGAAAAGTGTGAAAATAATGAGATCTCGATAAATTATGTCTATACAGGGGAAAAATAAAATCAAAATAAAACAATTATCAATGAGATATTTGCATATAATATGGCATTACACGTCATGCATGAAAGTAAGGATCTCGAGTCAAGAACAATCTAAGAATGTCGACAAAGGAATGATTGGCCAAAATGGGAAGAAGCTATAAAGGTTGAGTTAGACTCAATTACAAAACGTGAAGTCTTTGGACATGTAGTCCATACACTAGAAGATGTAAAATCCGTTGGATACAGATGAGTATTTGTGAGAAAACGAAATGAGAAAAATGAAGTTGAACACTATAAAGCTCGACTTGTAGCACAAGATTTTTCATAAAGACCCAGTATAGATTATAAAGAAATATATTTTTCTGTAGTAAATACAATAACATTGTGTTATTTGATAAGTTTATCCGCATACCATAAACTACACATGCATCTAATGGATGTGTTGACAACTTATTTATACAGATTATTAGATCATGATATCTATATGAAAAATTTTAAAAGAATAAAGATATCTAAACCGTCCAATGAATATTCACAAGGGTTATTGGTGCGGATTTTCTAACCACAGACTAACCGGCAAGTGCACCGGGTCGTACCAAGTAATACCTTACGTGAGTAAGGGTCGATCCCACGAGGATTGATGGATTAAGCAACAATAGTGTTTGATAGGCTTAGTTAGACAAACAGAAAATAGTGTTTGGAAGTTTAAAAGCATTAACAGTAAATTTAGAATATTAAAGATAGGCAGATAAATAAGTTGGAAATAAAATATTGAGAAGGCAGTTAAGGCTTCAGAGTTATCTATTTTTCCGGATTTACTTTTCTTACTAACTATTTTAATTATGTAGGATTTAATTTATGGCAAACTATATGTGACTAGACCCTAATTCCTTAGACCTTTCTAGTCTCCTCTAAAATTCATTAACTGCCAATTCCTTGGTCAATTAATTTCAATTAGAAGCTACATGATCAAATTCCAGTTTATATGCCACAAAAACTCTAATTACCCAAAAATAAAAGGATTATATATCACGTATCCCGTTAAATCCAAATAATTAAAATTTAGGAGAATATGTTTTCAAGTTGTTGTTCAAGTAAAGAGCTTTTCCAAGTTATACAAGAACTCAGGGTTGAAAGCATCATTTGCCTTCATCTCTTCTTCTGCAGAAACTCCATCAAATCCAGCTGAATGCTACCTAAAATAAACAGAATTGCACAAGATTCAAAGTAGCATCCATATTGGCTAAAAGATAATTAATTCTTTATTAAACTTAACAATTTAGATGCAAATTCACTAGAAAAAGATAGGAAAGATGCTCACGCATCACAACACCAAACTTGAACTGTTTCTTGTCCTCAAGCAACCAGAACTAATATAAGCTTAGGATGTGAATTTGCATGAGAATGAGAGTTCGATTAAGCTCATGTCTCTTCTTATAGTGGGGTTTACAACTACAATCCTGAATAGTTTTGGCATCTCACTTTATCCTTTGAAGTTCAGAATGATTGGCATCCATAGGAACTCAGAATTCAGATAGTGTTATTGATTCTCCTAGTTCAGTATGTTGATTCTTGAACACAGCTACTTTATGAGTCTTGGCCGTGACCCTAAGCATTTTATTTTCCAGTATTACCACCAGATACATAAATGCCACTGACACAACTGGGTGAACCTTTTCAGATTGTGACTCAGCTTTGCTAGAGTCCCCAGTTAGAGGTGCCCAGAGTTCTTAAGCACACTCGTTTTGCTTTGGACCACGACTTTAACCGCTCAGTCTCAAGCTTTTCACTTGACACCTTCACGCCACAAGCACATGGTTAAGGACAGCTTGATTTAGCCGCTTAGGCCATGATTTTATTCCTTTGGGCCCTCCTATCCATTAATGCTCAAAGCCTTTGATCCTTTTTACCCTTTGCCTTTTAGTTCAAAGGGTTATTCGCTTTTTCTGCTTGCTTTTTTTCTTTTTTTTTTCTTTCTTTTTCTTTATTATATATATATTATTTTCGCAAGCTTCGTGTTTTTCACTACTTTTTCTTGCTTCAAGAATTAATTTTATGATTTTTCAGATGTTGTCACAAGTAACAAACCCCTTAAAAATTGATAACCGAAGTATTTAAACCTCGGGTCGTCTTCTCAAGGAACTGCAGGGAAGTATGTTCTTATTATTGGTTATGAAGATTGTAAATTGGGGTTTTGAAGATGAGGAACAAGTAATTTAAATGGCAAGTAAAATAAATAATAACTGTAAAATAAACGTTTGGCAAGGTATGAGAAATTGGAAGTCCTATCCTAGTTATCCTTATCAATGATGATGAAAATTGAATCTTAATTCCACTTAGTTAACCTTTACTTAAAGCAAAGGAATGTCAAGTGACTAATTAGTTTGATCTTCAGATCCTAATTACTTCCTAAGAAAAGATTGGGATTATTGAAGTTCAATTCAATTAGCAAAGGTAACAATTATCAATCATGTTGAGTTTGATAACTCCTGAGTTACTGATTTCTTAACCAAGACCAAAAGGGGAAAAGTAAATCTATTCGAATAAAAATGTCTTCAGATTGGAAGCAACAGTAACATAAATAAAAGAGAGCAATAATAAACTGAAATACCTCAAATAACATTAATTAAAAGAATCATCTGTAACATAGAAAATTTCATAAATTGAATTGAGAAAATAAGTAATTAAAAAGGAATATTGAACCTGATAAAAAGAGATAATCCTGAAAGCAAAAGAAATCTTAATTCTAAATCCTAAAAGAGAGAGGAGAGAACCTCTCCCTCAAAACTATATCTAAATCATGAATAGTAACTAATTGGGGACTTCCTTTGAATGGATGCATTCCCCCACTTCATAACCTCTGATCTGTGCCTTCTGGACTTGGATTTGGGCTAAAAAGGGCTTCAGAAATTGCTGTGAGCATTTTCTGTAATTTCTGGTGCGTAACCTCTGTCACGCGTCCGCGTGGGTCACGCGGTTGCGTCATCTGGAGTTTTCCTTATCACGCGGTCGCTTCAGTCATGCGTCCGCGTCAATCACGCGGTCGCGTCACTGCCAGTTTTTCCAAAAACTCCGTTTTGTGCTTTCCTTCCATTTTTGTATGTTTCCTTTCCATCCTTTAAGTCATTCCTGCCTTAGAAGATCTGAAACTACTCAACACACGAATCACAGCATCGAATGGAAATAAAGGGTAATTAAAATAATTATTTTTAAAGCATAGGAAACATGTTTTTTCACATACATCACATAATAAGGAAATGGGAAGTAAAACCATGCAATTTTCATGAATAAGTGAGCGAGGGATTGAATAAATCACTTAATTTGAGCACAAAATATATCATAAAATATGGGTTTATCAACCTCCCAACACTTAAACAATAGCATGTCCTGATGCTAAATCCAAGATAAAGAGTAAGGTAAGGGTAAAGTGGTGGAATCTCATGCAATACAATCTATTCTAAATGCAACTACCTAAATGAATCATGCAATTCTAATTGTTATTCACTTGTATATAAAACTTACATGTAGTTAAATTAATTCACATTCTCAAGGAATCATATATGCATAGCCAAACCTTAGATAATGATAAAGCACTTTTACAATTGAGATGGGAAAGAAAAATATTTTACAAACTTGCAAGACAATTAACAAATTAGGCAGAGATATATGTTGATGAGCTATTGAACCCTCACTGGATTTTGTGTTGACTCTCTAGTCACTCAGTGTTTATTGGGTTAATCACTCTATTCTTCTTTTTACCCTTACTTTCTATAACTTTGTTCTTCTTCTAATCAATCAACAATTATAGAATTTAGGCATACAAAAATCATGAGGTCTTTAATTAAGGTTGTAATGGGGCCAAGGTAAAGGAAAGGGTATATGTATAAGGCTAAGTGAGCTAATAAGTGAATCCTTGATTAGTCTAAGATCTCACCTAACATACATACTTTGTAAGGCAAGAATTTCTTTACCTATTCACCCAAATTTTTCCACTTTTGATGTTACATGCTCATGCATTAGTTTTGATTTTGTCCCATGTGCATTGCTTTATTTTACATTTGGGGAATTCTTTTGTATCCCCTTTATTCAAATACTGAAAAATAAATTTTTTTTAATGCACATGGTAATTCAATTATTTTGATTTCACATGAGCATGCTTCCCAAAAATTTTTATTTTGAATTATTTTATTCTTTTTAACTTTCTACCCTTTGTTTTTATCATCCATGTTCCCAATAGGTTTTCCACACTTAAACAATACACACTTTCTATCTTAAGCTAACCAAGGATTCAACTTGGGATTTTTATTTTATTTTTCTGCTTAAGGCTAGTATTGTGGTTTATAGAATAAGAGGGGATTTAAAGGCTCAAGGGGGCTAGCAAGGGTGATGTAAAAGGTAGGCTAATTTGGGATAAGTGAGCTAGAATCAAACAATGGCCTCAATCACTTTCTTGGTATGTATCTATATTCTATAATCGGACATATAGATTAAAACAAAGTAAAGAATACCAGAATAAAAAAGAAGGGCGGAACACACAGGAATAAAAATTATGGTTTGAATGTAACCATACAATTAAGCTCAAAACTCATAGGCTGTGTGTTCTCTAACTCAAAAATCATATATCAGTTATATATGTCATGCAAGTAAAAATTAAGAGTTCCCATTATTCTCAATGCAAATCTTAAGGTGCCTTTAAAGTTTTAGTGTTTCTCCTTGATGAAATGTTGTTAACTAACTAACATGTAATGCTATATACAAGGTGTGTGGATTGTTTTTATTATGTTAAAGTCTCTAGTTTACTTCCTTTTTATAAACTAAGTTATCTTATGCTAAAAAGGGTAAACTATACTAATTAATCCACATTTTCTATAACTAATAAGTTAGAATTGCAACTAAACTAAACGGCTAAAATATGAACTAAAGTGCAACATGCTGAAATATAGTATAAATACATGAAAATAGCAATGTATAAGTACTGAGAAAATAAAAATAAAAATAAAAATACAGAAAAATAGCAAAATAAAGTAAAAGAGTCTGTAGTGGTTCACCAAAAAATACGCCAGAGATGGCGACCTCCCCACACTTAAAATGAAGCATCATCCCTGATGCTCACTTAAGCAGGGTGTGAAGGGGTGTCATCACTAGAAGGATGGGTAGCCGGAGTCTCTGTGGGGGTGGTCTGAGGATCTGCCTATTGCAGAGGAGGTGCTGACTGAATAGGGATCTCTGGGTCTGCAGCCTGAATCTGAGGCGGGGCCTCCTGCTGTGATGCAACCTGCTCCGTGCCTGCCTGCGCAGCCTCTCTCTGTGGATGGGTCTCCGCCTCGTGATCATCCGCCTCCTCCTCAGATGGCTCTGATGGTGTGTCAGGCTCGGAGGGGATGTCGCTGCCAGAACGGATCATCAGCTTCAGGTGCTCATAGCGTCGCTTGCTGCGACGCTCAGATCTCTCATATCGGCGCCGGTTGCGGCGCTCCATCTGGTCTAGCTGCAGAAACAGGCGGTGTACTAGGTGATAAACTGGCTCTGAGGCAGGTGGAGGTGCAGTAGTGGTAGCAGGGGTAGCTGGGGTAGCTGTAGAGGAAGAGGGGCCAGCAGACGGTGTGGCTATCTCATCAGGAGCTGTGAGGAATGGAGGTCTGTAGCCCAAAGCCAGAAAGTTCTTGCTGTGAGGGATAATCTTCTTGCATTCTGCAGTAGGTGGCTTCTCATTAGCATCCTTCCAAGGCACGTCAGCTCGACGGCCTAGTTGTGTAATCAGATATGGAAAGGGGAGAGTGCCTCGGATGTGGACCCTGGCCATGTAGTACCGGATGAAGCGGGGCAGGTACAGGTCCTTACCCTCTATCACACACCATATGAGGGTGATCATAGCGGCAGGTAGCTCCGTCTCATGGGTACTCGGCATAACAAAGTTGCTCAGGATCTGATGCCATAGCCGAGCCTCATCATTTAAGTAAATCCGCTTGATTCCCTTAGGCATGGTGGTGTTCTGACCCATGACCCATGGAACAGCCGGGTCAAGGGCTATCCTTGCCTTGACGGCATCCCAGTCAAACTTCATGAAGCGCATGTCCTCCTCAGCCTTTTAATAACCATCTGGCTGATCAGATTTAGGCAGAAGCTTCAGAATATCCTCAATGGCCTCTTCAGTGACCAGTATCTGCTTCCTTCTTAGGTTCACTGCATCTAGGGAAGTTTTGAAGTAATTGTAGTAAAACTCTCTTACACAAGAAGCATTGACCTCAGTCAGGTTTCTCTCCAGGAAGAACCAGCCTCTTTGTTTGATCTGATCAGAGGTGTATTGCTGGAGTTCTTCCGGAATTTTCAGAGTCCGCTCCAGGTACAGGTTCCTGGAGGTTGCAAACACCGGATACTTTAACTCGCAGTATTTGTTTGCAAACTTGATGGGATCAGTAGCAGGGAGTTGCTGGTCAGCCTTCTCCTGCGGGGTAAAGTGTTTCTCCCGCTAGGAGTCATCATGCATGATGTCCAGGATGGACATAGAGGATTCTCCTCTTTTTCGTTTGCCAGTTGTTGCCTTTCCTTTTCCTTTTCTTTGGGTGTCAGACATCCTGGTAGGCGTATGAATGAAAGTGGGCAGAGAGATGGCTGGGGGCTGGTGGTGGTGGCGGCTGACGTGGCTGTTGAGGGTGGTTGGCGCGGCAGTGATGGCTGGGAATATGGGATGGGGGTAATGGGATGGACTTTGGGGGAAGGAGGCTTA
>NC_029792.2:25310138-25312762 GCF_000816755.2 Arachis ipaensis
ATCGCGGTGGGTCTGGGTGGTCGGCGGTAGGGTGGTGGTCGGTGGTGGTGGCTGGAAGTTGGTGGTGGTTGGTTGCAAAGAAGAGAGGAAGGAGAAGGGGGTTGGGGGGGCGCGAATGGGTAGGGTTTCGCGTGGATGGGTGTTATCAAATTTGAATCTACGCGATCCCGAGGGGCACGCGGTCGCGTGGCTGGGGTGGAATGGGGGTTGACGCGATCGCGTGAGTGATGCGATCACATGGAATGGGAAAAAGAATGAATGACGCGGTCGCGTGAGGGATGCGACTGCGTCGCTGGAAATTGTGCTAAACGCACAATTCCAGCATCGTTTCAGCACAACTCTCTGTCTCCTTTGGGGTGTTGTGCAATCCACGCGACGCGATCGCGTTGCTCACGCTTTCGCGTGGGACGGGTGTTGTGCAAGTGACGCGATCGCGTCAGGGACGCGACTGCGTGGGTCGTTTTGTGCGAAACGCGCAACAGCCGCACGATTCCAGCCCAACTTTCTGGGCGTTGGATCCTTACGCCGATTTCCAGATCACGCGGCCGCGTGAATGACGCGGACGCGTGGGAAGTGTTTTTCGCAACTGACGCGATTGCATGAGGGATGCGGTCGCGTCGAGCGCCCTTTTTTTTATATGCAGGTATGCAATTATGCAGTATGCAATGCGAGTGAATAATATTCAGGTTCAATTGAAGAGGAAATAAAAATAAATAACACGAAATAAAACTGAAAAAGAAACGACCATACCATGGTGGGTTGTCTCCCACCTAGCACTTTTAGTTAAAGTCCTTAAGTTGGACATTGGATGAGCTTCCTGTTATGGCGGCTTATGTTTAAATTCATCCAGAAATCTCCACCAATGTTTGGAATGCCAATGGCCTCCGGGGTCCCAAACTAGGCATGTAAAGCTTTTGAGTAGCTTCAAACAGATTCTCAGGTTCCCGGGGTGGCGAATGTCAGAATAGATTCCAGGATCCTAAACCTTGCTTTTAAATCTGCCTCCGTCTTGATCTATATTTTTTCATCCGGGCGGTTTAGAAAGTAGATTCTCACCATGGTGACCAAACATTTTCCGATATCCATTAGATTGATCAAGATGCCAATCCGTGCACTTTGAGTTGAAGCGTGGAACCTTATTGAACCTTGTACACCAGCTCTGAGTACGAGCTATTTCCTTCTTACTCTTAAAGCCACAGAGAGCTCTAAGCTGGCCATCTGTTTCAAGCAACCCATATTCAAGTGGAAAAATAAAGCTAAAGGTTAAGGATTGTACCCACTTGAAGCTTGTATTGGGTGGTAATGGCCTTGGGATAGGTGTTTCCAGTGGTTCTGTAAGTTCTACTCCCTTATGTTCTTCTGTGAATTTCTTCACTTCCTTGCAGACTTCTTCAAATGCATCCATGTCCTGATCAAAGCCTTCTATGTCTTCCTCGTCACTTAAGTCATAAACGGGAGGTTGAGAGAAATCTACCTCCGCATCATCTTCGTATTCACTTGGGGAAGATTCTTCGATCTCAAAGAATTCACTTGCGGATGCAAGTTCATTACTAGGAGAACTTGACTTGATATTATCATCATCAAGAAAACTTGCTTCTTGGATTATTCCGTCTAGTTCTTCATAAAAGACTTGCTTTGGGAGTTGTGCACTATCCTCCTTAGCATCAATTGTAATGTCCTTGATAGAATTTTCCACAATTCTGGATTCCCATGGAAGTTCAACTTCTCCTAAGTCTTCAACCAACTCTTCTTCTTTTACAATGATAGCTTCCTCTACTTGTTCCAGTACGAAGTCATGCCCTGTTCTGTCTACTGGAGTTTCTAGTATCTCCTTCATACTACGCTCTTCATTAGATTGTCCACTTGGGGCTGTGGGAGGTCCTTGAATGTTCGAACGTCTAGAAGATAATTGACTTACTGCTTGCTCCAGTTGATGAAGGGTTGTTTGAAGTTGATCTACTGTTTTTTTGAGGCGAACCTCTGATTCTCGGGGTGATGGATTTGGACATGGTACACGGGAAAGTGATGGTGTTTGGGAGTAATTGGATTGGAATTGGGGTAAATGAGGATCATATGGTGGTGAATGGTGAAAAGGAGCTTGTGAGTGTGGTGGTTTGAAGTTATGTTGAGAGGATGGCCTATAAGCACAGGGTGGGGCTTGTTGGTAACTACAAGGTTGTCTACCATGTCTATTGGCTTGGTATTCATTGTAGAATGGTCTTTGTCCATGATATCTTGGAGGGTGTTGTTGCCTAAAGGGTTGATCAAATCCTCTTGGCTCCATCCATCTTTGATCTCTCTGATCTTGATGCATATTCCTGTTATAGCTTTCACTCCTTTCAACAATATTAAAACCAAACTCAAAGCGAGGGGGGTGAGAATTCATAGTAGCTAATAAAAATTAAAAGAAGAAAATAAGAACAAATAAACAGGTAAAAGAGAAATATTTACAATAACCAATAATAAGGCACACGATTGCAGTTCCCCGGCAACGGCGCCATTTTGACGTTAGGATTTTTGCTAGTAAAGAATTTTATAAAAATAGTCGCGTTGTAGATATAGTTTCTAAACCAACAGAAATCCCTTCGTACAAACGTTTTGGTTGTCACAAGTAACAAACCCCT
>NC_029792.2:25320619-25323340 GCF_000816755.2 Arachis ipaensis
AAACCTCGGGTCGTCTTCTCAAGGAACTGCAGGGAAGTATGTTCTTATTATAGGTTATGAAGATTGTAAATTGGAGTTTTGAAGATGAGGAACAAGTAATTTAAATGGCAAGTAAAATAAATAAATAACTGTAAAATAAACTTTTGGCAAGGTATGAGAAATTGGAAGTCCTATCCTAGTTATCCTTATCAATGATGATGAAAATTGAATCTTAATTCCACTCAGTTAACCTTTACTTAAAGCAAAGGAATGTCAAGCGACTAATTAGTTTGATCTTCAGATCCTAGTTACTTCCTAAGAAAAGATTGGGATTATTGAAGTTCAATTCAATTAGCAAAGGTAACAATTATAAATCATGTTGAGTTTGATAACTCTTGAGTTACTGATTTCTTAACCAAGACCAAAGGGGGAAAAGTAAATATGAGGAACAAGTAATTTAAATGGCAAGTAAAATAAATAAATAACTGTAAAATAAACTTTTGGCAAGGTATGAGAAATTGGAAGTCCTATCCTAGTTATCCTTATCAATGATGATGAAAATTGAATCTTAATTCCACTCAGTTAACCTTTACTTAAAGCAAAGGAATGTCAAGCGACTAATTAGTTTGATCTTCAGATCCTAGTTACTTCCTAAGAAAAGATTGGGATTATTGAAGTTCAATTCAATTAGCAAAGGTAACAATTATAAATCATGTTGAGTTTGATAACTCTTGAGTTACTGATTTCTTAACCAAGACCAAAGGGGGAAAAGTAAATCTATTCGAATAAAAATGTCTTCAAATTGGAAGCAACAGTAACATAAATAAAAGAGAGCAATAATAAACTGAAATACCTCAAATAACATTAATTAAAAGAATCATCTGTAACATAGAAAATTTCATAAATTGAATTGAGAAAATAAGTAATTAAAAAGGAATATTGAACCTGATAAAAAGAGATGATCCTGAAAGCAAAAGAAATCCTAATTCTAAATCCTAAAAGAGAGAGGAGAGAACCTCTCCCTCAAAACTACATCTAAATCATGAATAGTAACTAATTAGGGACTCCCTTTGAATGGATGCATTCCCCCACTTCATAACCTCTGATCTGTGCCTTCTGGACTTGGATTTGGGCCAAAAAGAGCTTCAGAAATCACTGGGAGTATTTTCTGTAATTTCTGGTGCGTGGCCTCTGTCACGCGTCCGCGTGGGTCACGCGGTCGCGTCATCTGGAGTTTTCCTTATCACGCGGTCGCTTCAGTCATGCGTCCGCGTCAATCACGCGGTCGCGTCACTGTCATTTTGCGCTGGCATGCGGCCGCGTCGTCCATGCGATCGCGTCACTGCCAGTTTCTCCAAAAACTCCGTTTTGTGCTTTCCTTCCATTTTTGTATGTTTCCTTT
The DNA here is from genome assembly GCF_000816755.2 of Arachis ipaensis. Classification (NCBI taxonomy): domain Eukaryota; kingdom Viridiplantae; phylum Streptophyta; class Magnoliopsida; order Fabales; family Fabaceae; genus Arachis; species Arachis ipaensis. The sequence continues at coordinate 25,322,001 of NC_029792.2, forward strand.
CCATCCTTTAAGTCATTCCTGCCTTAGAAGATCTGAAACTACTCAACACACGAATCACGGCATCGAATGGAAATAAAGGGTAGTTAAAATAATTATTTTTAAAGCATAGGAAACATGTTTTTTCACATACATCACATAATAAGGAAAGTGGAAGTAAAACCATGCAATTTTCATGAATAAGTGAGTGAGGGATTGAATAAATCACTTAATTTGAGCACAAAATATATCATAAAATATGGGTTTATCATTGGGGTAGAGGTTAGATTGCTTTTTATTGACCTTTAATTTCTTCTTCATGGATATTTTCTTCTGTTTCTTGGTCACAATTCCCTTTTCAGTGCTTCCCTTGGTTATCTTCACTTCTTTGATTTCAACATGTGGGTGTTGTGTGATGGTTAGAGTATACCCTTCATCAAGAACTTCTTAAATTGGTGGTTCAATAAACTCACCCTCCATGCCACTCTCTGCTTCATTAGAGTGTAGATTCCCATAATTATTTTCATCCCTTGCAACCTCCTTTGTTTGTGCATCTTCCTTCTTTGTTGGTGCATCAACCTCTTTTGTTTTTGCATCTTCTTCTTCTTCCATGTGTGAGGGTGGAAAGTTCTCTAATTCATTGGAGTATGAACTCCTTTGATTGATTTCCTCATTTTCTTCTATAGGATCTTGTATTATATCTCTTGGGAAGGAATTTGCTTGCTCCTCTTCTTATGACTTGATAATCGACTGCATATGTTTCTCTACATTTTTGACACTCGTCTTTATATCATGTAAGAATTCTTTCATGAGAAGCTCAAGATCTGATGGTATTTGAGATGAATAAGGAGGAGGTGATGGTTCTTGATAAGAATAAGAAGGATGTGATGATTCTTGATAAGAGTAAAAAGAAGATGGTTCTTGGTAAGAATAGGTAGATGGTGGCTCTTGATATGGGTAGAAAAATGATGGTTCTTGGTATGTATATGGAGATGGTGGTTCTTGATATGAATAGGGAGGTGGTGGCTCTTGATAGTTGGAACATGGAGCACTGAAGTTTCTTTGGTTTTGACCTTGCCAACCAAAATTTGGGTAGTTCCCCCATTCATAATGATATGAATCACTACTCGGGTGTGAGTAGTAACCCATATGATCTCTTTTCATTATTTTTCCTTAGCACAAAACACCAAAAAGGATTAAACGCACCATGTGGTAAACAGGAAATCAAAGAAGAAAGAACAGAATTCTAAAAATTAAAATAAGAAAAATTAAAACAAAACTAACTAGGAAACACCAAACTTAATTTTAGAAATTAAGAAAAAATATTAGTGCTATTTATTTATTTATTTAAATTTTTTTTTTGA
>NC_029792.2:25323423-25334476 GCF_000816755.2 Arachis ipaensis
AAACGAAAAACAAATAAAAAAAATAAAGGAAAAAAATGAAAAATAAAATTTAATAATACTAAAAGTAAACAAATTAAAAGAAAAATTATCTAATCTAAGCAATCAAACAATGAGTAGTTGCCAATCACAATCAATTTCCGGCAACGACGCCAAAAATTTGGTGCGGATTTTCTAATCACAGACTAACCGGCAAGTGCACCGAGTCGTACCAAGTAATACCTTACGTGAGTAAGGGTCGATCCCACGAGGATTGATGGATTAAGCAACAATAGTGTTTGATAGGCTTAGTTAGACAAACAGAAAATAGTGTTTGGAAGTTTAAAAGCATTAACAGTAAATTTAGAATATTAAAGATAGGCAGATAAATAAGTTGAGAATAAAATATTGAGAAGGCAGTTAAGGCTTCAGAGTTATCTATTTTTTTGGATTTACTTTTCTTACTAACTATTTTAATTATGTAAGATTTAATTTATGGCAAACTATATGTGACTAGACCCTAATTCCTTAGACCTTTCTAGTCTCCTCTAAAATTCATTAACTGCCAATTCCTTAGTCAATTAATTCCAATTAGAAGCTACATGATCAAATTCCAGTTTATATGCCACAAAAACTCTAATTACCCAAAAATAAAAGGATTATATGTCACGTATCCCGTTAAATCTAAATAATTAAAATTTAGGAGAATATGTTTTCAAGTTGTTGTTCAAGTAAAGAGCTTTTCCAAGTTATACAAGAACTCAAATAGAAAGAGGATCATACTTCCGTTTCACCCAAATTCATAAGATAAAGAGCGAAAATAATTCTTAAATTATAAATCCATACATGAATTAAAATAGATAAAGCAATAAAATCAATCCATACAAATAGACAAAGCTCCTAACCTTAACAATGGAGGATTAGTTGCTCATGGTTCAGAGTAGAAAACTAGGATTACGGAATGTAAATTTGTATAGAATTGGAAGTCTGGAATGTCATAATGTTGAGGTGGTATCCCCCTATTTATATCTAATCCTAATTAATTTAAAATCTATCTTTAAAACTAAAATAATATCTTTTTCTATTTTTAAAATTTGAATTTAAATTAGAATTAATTATAGCAATCAGCAAATCTTCAATTAATGGATGGGGACCACTTGGCTTCACTAGGATCCACACCTAACTTGAGCTTGGCAGCATGAATTGGAGTTTAGTTGAGTGAAGCTGCGCCTAACTTGGGCTTTAGTGCGCCTAACTTGGGCTTTAGTGTGTCAAACTTGAAGTGGGCAAGACCAATCTCGCGTATTGTTGTTGTGTCTTGCACCTAACTTGAGATTCAAGTTAGGCGCAGCCTTGGCAGCGAGTTCGGAGAAGAAGTATGAACTATTATATATCGTTGGAAAGCTCTGGAAGTTAGCTTTCCAACGCCACTGAAATCAAATCCATTGGACCTTTGTAGCTCGAGTTATTCAGGTTTGAGTACAGAGAGGTCAAGGTTGACAGCATCATTCGCCTTCATCTCTTCTTCTGCAGAAACTCCATTAAATCCAGCTGAATGCTACCTAAAATAAATAGAATTGCACAAGATTCAAAGTAGCATCCATATTGGCTAAAAGATAATTAATTCTTTATTAAACTCAACAATTTAGATACAAATTCACTAGAAAAAGATAGGAAAGATGCTCACACATCAGTTATACTCAGTCAAATTGTAAAGATCTTTATATGGTCTAAAGCAATCTCGATGAATGTGGTTTAATCGTCTTATTGAGTACTTGGCTAAAAAGGATTCAAAAATGATGATATCTACCATATTTTTTTATAAAGAAATCTACATATAGATTCATTATAATTGCTGTGTACGTTGATGATTTAAATATCATTGGAATCGATTATAAAAGTTTTAAAAGAAGAGTTTGAGATGAAAGATCTCGAAAAGACTAAATTTTGTCTCGGCATGCAGATCGAACACACAAACAATGAGATCTTTATTCATCAAACAACTTATACATAAAAGATCTTGAAGAGATTTTATATGGATAAGTCACATCCATTAAATACTCCAATGATCGTAAGATCTTTAGATGTGAAAAATGATCAATTCTATCCTAAAGAAGAAAATGAAGATATCTTTGGTCTTGAAGTATCATATTTCAGTGCCATTAGAGCACTAATGTATCTTGCTAATATTACACGACTTGACATATCATTTGCTATGAATTTACTAGCAAGGTATAGTTTCACTCCAACCAGAAGACATTGGAATAAAATTAAACAAAATTTTTAATATCTTCATGGAACAGTTGATATGGGACAATTTTATCCATATGAATCCAAATCACAATTAGTTGGCTATGAAGATGCAAGATACTTGTCTGATCCACACAAAGAAAGATCTTAAACAAGATGCCTATTCACATATGGTGATACAGCTATATCATGGAGGTCTACAAAATAGACGATAGTAGCAACATCTTTTAATCATCATAAAATACTAGCGATACATGAAGCAAGTGTTGGGAATATGTAGTATGACCAAAATCTAATCAATTATGTATCAAATAATTTATTATTGTTATTATATTAAAATGTTAATATAATAAGGTTCTTGATTAAATTTAAATATTTATCATTGTGATAGTGATCATAATATTAAGAGATAAATCTTTTATAATTTAATCTAAATTGTTCTTGGTTATAGGATTACTATATCATGAAAATAGACGATAGTAGCAACATCTTTTAATCATCATAAAATACTAGCGATACATGAAGCAAGTGTTGGGAATATGTAGTATGACCAAAATCTAATCAATTATGTATCAAATAATTTATTATTGTTATTATTGTTATTATATTATTATTTATGAATGTCTTCAATGGTTTGATTTCATTGCAGAAGAAGCAAAATAACTAGATATAATGGCTCCACTGATGAATCTGGTAAGGCTGAGAGGGTTTCCAATTTTGCAGCAATTGCATTTAGAGGAACGCATGCTGAGAACCAGCTCATCTAATTGGTGCATTATTAATGATGGAACCACTTCCCCTACAGTTGTAATGGGCTTGTCTGGGTACTTCTTTATATCTTATCATGGTTCTCTGCTTCACAATGATAATCTGGTTTACTAATATGACAATACCACTTTTTTTTCTACACAATTTTATTTGCATTGGATTTCCTGATATCTCATCTATACATTAAAAATGAGTCTAAATAGGCAAGGTAATGATTTAATGTGAAATACTTACATAGGAAAGTACCAGAACTTGTTGAGGCTAAGTCCGTGTTGCGAGATCATATACCTGTCATAAGAAGGTTTACTGGGGGAGGAACTGTAATTGTTGATCAAGGAACTATATTTGTTACTCTGATATGCAATAAAGACGATGTTTCAGATGTGCAACCCTTTCCTCGCCCCATCATGTCGTGGAGTGGTCAACTTTACGATCAAGTTTTCAAAGGGCTCGCTGATTTTCATCTTCGTGAGAATGGTATGTATTAAAATACACACAAAGATTGATAGTTTAGAGTTGTATGAGAAATTTGTTTTATTCCATGTAGGTTCTTTTGATTGTTTAGTAATGAAGCCTGTTATAGGTATTAGCTGAAGCTGTCATTTTATTTAAGTGGTGATCATTCCTTACACATATTTCTACCGCACCTTTGATACTAGAGAAAGTATGCAATAAAATAAAGCTGTTATTGTAAGCAAGCAAACAATGAAGTTCCATGTTAGTGTCTACCTTTGTTTAGCTTCTTCCCATTTTCTCAATAAAAGTTGTGAAGGCATTATTACATTTGGAATTCCATTTAGAAGCAATTCAACCGACGATTTCATTGACATTTAGTTTGAAGTCTCTGTTTAATTTTCAACATATGAATCATGAGACTTAAAAATGAAGTTATGGCTGGATTCTTATTTCCTCTCTGCTCACAGACTATGTATTTGGTGATCGCAAATTTGGTGGTAATGCTCAATCCATAACCAAACATCGGTGGGTACACCATACATCTTTTTTATGGGATTATGAAGTCAAGAACATGTCTTATCTCAAGTTGCCAGCAAAGGCTCCAAAATATCGATTAGTAAGCTTATAATTGATGCATTTTCCCCCCCAATCTCTTCAATGAGTTTTTTACTTGCTTTTCGCTCCCTATCCTTGTTGTGTTGATGCCTTGTAGATATGCTTTTCATGTGATTATAACTTTATGAGGTTGTTGTCACATACATTCCTGCCTTAAAATAGGTTGATGAATAATTTGGTTCTTGACTTGTAGTTTGCACTTGCTACATATATATCATGAGAATAATTTCAGCAATGACTAATTTTAGGAGAATAAAATTCTAAAATACTTTTAGTTTACACCTTTAGAATTATATATAACTCAAGATATGGATCCAGTTTGTTACCTACATCATTTTCCATTAGTAATAGAAATTAGTTATTTAATGTATGACTGTAATTAATTTTTTTTAGTAGGAGTATATAAAGTGAAACTACTTAACAAATATTTTTTAGGTTTTCAGTTTGAAAATTTTTCAAAAATGAAAAAAAGCTCACTTTTTCCCTCTCTCAACAAAAAAATAATTACAACTATACATTAAATAACTAATTTCTATTGCTAATGGAAAATGACTTAAATAATACACTTCAATGAATGCAGAACTTCTTTTCTGCTTTCCTTGTGTCTATGTATAACATGGATGAGAGTTACTGTCTCTAATGTCATCAAACATGTTTTAAGTGGATTTTGCTTCAATTACTTATGAATCTGTGTCCATGCTTGCTTGTTATGATGCAGACTAGAGATCACACAGATTTTGTTTGTAGTATGAAGGAGTATTTGCCAAGATCAGAATTTGTAGAGAGAACTATCAAGGCAATAGGAGCCCAGTTTTCTGTGAAATCCATTAACTTGGAGTCCACGGAAATTCCTTCTTCCTCTCAATTTGTTCATACCACTAGGCTTCTTACAGAGCAGGAACTTCTTGATGCTTGCACAATTCAAACTTGAAAATGAAGTTACAAATTGCTAGTATGGATCTTGCTTTTCCCAAGTTGAGTGATGATGAAATTTGAGTGTTACTTTCTGATATTGTTGTCTATTTATTTCCATTTTTTCTTTTGTCCTAGATTTTATTATTATTATTCTGCAAAATTCTATCCATGTTCTGTTTCTTGTTGAAATATTGATATACATTTCTTGCTTTCCTTTATTCTACAACTTTGATTTGGTAGTGTTGATGTTCATAATGGACATACAAAAACCATAGTTGATATACACAAGATGAATTCCAGTGAGAAAGAAAAGAAACGAGGTGCTTATCTCATATCTTGCTACATAATTTAAATATAATGGATTTTCCAAATTCTCTTGTATGCTGCAGCATTTTACAAGGTTGAAGTCTTCAACAATTTACAATTTTTACATGATGTACTTTCCTTTTCAGCAGGGATTTTATGACTGTAGTATATATAGGTGATGCTTTTGTTGCTTTTTGGTTTTGTATCTTTTCTGATAAATAATAATCCTTCCCTAATTTCATCCCCAGTTTTTGCTTGTGTCAATATCCAACATATGTTAACATTTCATAGCCTTGCATGCTTCTTGAGATTTTTGCCAGCATCTTTTACATTTTCTGGGACAGGCATGTTGCATAGTAGGGTCACCCTAGATGATGATATCATGGTTCTCTTTTCTGAATTGGATTGATCAATCTTCCAGATTCTCACCTCCCATACCTGCACCATAGAAAAACAACTTGTGTCATAAAACATGTTTTCTAAGGTCATTTTTAGTCACACCACAATTTTATATGTTAAGAGTTTTCCTAAACATTCTTTTAATGTCTCTAAAAATTTCATTCCATATGGAAACAACTAAATCTAAGTTATTCGGCTAAATTTGATGATGAAAATGGTTGACATAGCTGATAAGAAATAAACTTTGACTATTATATAATAAACTAAATTCAATTGAATGTGATATGCAACATGATCACTTAAGTTTTCTCCAAATAATAATAATAATTAGACTGGACCTAGAATTCGTACATCATGCTGATCATTTTCTCCCAAGAGTAGTGGGTTGGTGAACTAATACATTTGTATTAGCATAGATATAAGTTTTTAGCTTAAAATATTAACATGAACATGAGAATCTTTGAATTTTGATCAACCTTGTAAGATGCTGCCATTGCTTAAATAACTGGTAGATAACTTTTTGTAACTTCTGTTATGTTTGGGAGTGCTATTTAAAAATACGAGAGATATTTCTCTCTCTGTTTTTCCTTTTTCTTTTTAGTTTTTACCCCCTCAGCTAAGAGTCTTTTTAACAGGTGCAGTATGTAGAATATTCTTTGGTCTTTGCTCTCTTAAAGTTCTTTTAGAAAAATTTTTTCTTCTTTTTTCATTTTTATGAAATCTATTAGGCTCATTTGGCTTATACTGTCATAGTAATTAACAATGTATTTATTATACTTTGATTCCGGACACCTAATACCCTAGGGTGCTAGTTGAATGGATATTGGGTATGATTTAAATACTTGTAGAATTAATGATTAGTCAATAAGGAATCTGTCAACTCTCGGTAAAGAGTTTGAGCTCTATGATTATAATGACTGAGATGAATAAAACCTTGGCCAAAGGGATTGAATGAATGAAGAAATGAGTTTCTTAGGTCATTCACAGTTCATTATAATAATGATAACAAGTTAGAGTTTGACAATTAAACCATACCATAATAATTAACAATGTATTTATTATACTTTGATTCCGGACACCTAATACCCTAGGGTGCTAGTTGAATGGATATTGGGTATGATTTAAATACTTGTAGAATTAATGATTAGTCAATAAGGAATCTGTCAACTCTCGGTAAAGAGTTTGAGCTCTATGATTATAATGACTGAGATGAATAAAACCTTGGCCAAAGGGATTGAATGAATGAAGAAATGAGTTTCTTAGGTCATTCACAGTTCATTATAATAATGATAACAAGTTAGAGTTTGACAATTAAACCATACTCTAAGGATTAACCAAGAGCTGAAAAGATGAGAGGAATTATACTTTGTTCTTTTGAGGTTCTTAGTAAAAATAGATTACTTCATACTATCGTGTCATTGAGGAGTGTTGCTAAACGCTAACCTTGATTAGTAAATTTAGTATGACTAATTTACTACCCGCTTAGTATTGAACTTATGATGTCACACACTAACGAGTGTTTTAATCTTTGTTATAGAATTATTTAATTATTATTTTGATTTGATCAAATAAATAATTATATTAATTCAAATGGAATATTATTATATTCTTTGCTAGTACCAAGAATATAATAATAATATGATCATTAAGAATATTAAATGAGATTTGAGAATAATTAGTTATTTTATTTCTAAACTTGAATTCTAAATTTAGATGAGATCCTAACTGATTCTGTTTCAAATTGAGTTATGATATGATTCATAAATTTAAAAGATTCAAGTTTAAAATAGTAAGATATGATTCAAATTTGAATTAAGATTCAAATTTAAAATCAGTAATAAATCTCATGCTATATATATATGCCAAGAGTAGAGAAAAGAGATGAGAATAAAATACAAGAGTTTTATTTCTTTACCTCTATACACATAAATGTATGTGAGCCTAATTCTTGGAGAAGAATTTTATGGCATGCAAAGAGTTGCAAGAGGTTTTTCAATTTAGATCAGATGTTCATTGGTCAAGGAGTTGACAGCAAAGGTTGGTCTCGGTGTTGATACGTATAGCGCCTTCGTACCATCGAAGGAGAAAGTGATTTTTACTAGTGTACACATGTATTTAGATCTTATCTATACATATATTATTGTTGGAATATAGTTCAAGCACAAAATAGATCTTTAGGATTATTTTTTTTTTCTTTCACTGCGTATTATAAACACATGGTAATCCTTCAGCAAGTCACGAGTATTTTTGGCTCAGAAGTTTAATCCAATATATCCTATCATCGTGTGAATTGACTCATAAAAAAATAGTTCTAAATATTCTGTTTGAAGATAATACATTATGCATTTTTCAACTTAAGCATCAAAGGTGATAGAACAAAGATATTTCTCCCAAATTCTTCTTCACTCATGACCTTTAAAATCAAATAACAATTGATGTCTAACAGATCCGCTCAAGCAATAATTTGACAGACCTATTTACAAAGTCACTTTCAAAATTCCCCTTTAAAAGATTTGTATATTAGATTGGGATGCTGCTGAGCGGATAATTTATACGCTTTTTGGCATTGTTTTTAGTATGTTTTTAGTAGGATCTAGTTACTTTTAGGGATGTTTTCATTAGTTTTTATGTTAAATTCACATTTCTAGAATTTACTATGAGTTTGTGTGTTTTTCTGTAATTTCAGGTATTTTCTGACTGAAATTGAGGGACTTGAGCTGAAATCAGATTCAGAGGTTGAAGAAAGACTGCTGATGCTGTTGGATTCTGACCTCCCTGCACTCAAAGTGGATTTTCTGGAGCTACAGAACTTGAAATGGCGCGCTTCCAATTGCGTTGGAAAGTAGACATCCAGGGCTTTCCAGCAATATATAATAGTCCATACTTTGGCCAAGAATAGATGACGTAAAATGGCGTTCAACGCCAGCTTTCTGCCCAAATCTGGCGTCCAGCGCCAGAAAAGGAGCCAAAACCAGAGTTGAACGCCCAAACTGGCACAAAAGCTGGCGTTCAACTCCACAAATGGCCTCTGCACGTGCAACACTTAAAGCCCAGCCCAAGCACACACCAAGTGGGCCCCGGAAGTGGATTTATGCATCAATTACTTACTCATATAAACCCTAGTAGCTAGTTTATTATAAATAGGACCTCTTACTATTGTATTAGACATCTTTGGTCTCAGTTTTAATCCATAGTTCATCTTAGGAGACTATTGATCACGTTTTAGGGGGCTGGCCATCTCGGCCATGCCTGGACCTTTCACTTATGTATTTTTAACGGTAGAGTTTCTACACTCCATAGATTAAGGTGTGGAGCTCTGCTGTCCTTCAAAGATTAATGCAAAGTACTACTATTTTCTATTCAATTCATCTTATTTCGCTTCTAAGATATCCATTCGCACTCAAGAACTTGATGAAGGTGATGATTATGTGTGACGCTCATCACCATTCTCCCCTATGAACACGTGCCTGACAAACACTTCCGTTCTACATGAAATAAGCTAGAATGAATATCTCTTAGATCTCCTAACCAGAATCTTCGTGGCTGTGAGTAATGGGACGCCTATGAAGAAGGGAGTTCTTGAAGTTGATACTCTGAATGTCATATTGGCTCAGAATAAAATATTGACTCAGCAAGTCAATATGATCTCTCAGAGTCTGAATGGAATGCAAGCTGCATCCAACAGTACTCAAGAGGCTTCTCCTGAAGAAGAAGCTTATGATCCTGAAACCCTGCAATAGCAGAGGTGAATTACTTAGGTGAACCTTATGGAAACACCTATAACTCATCATGGAGAAATCATCCAAATTTCTCATGGAAGGATCAAAAGCCTCAACAAGGCTTTAATAATGGTGGAGGAAACAGGTTTAACAATAATAAACCTTTTCCATCATCCACTCAGCAACAGACAGAGAACTCTGAACGAAATACTTCTAATTTGGCAAACTTAGTCTCTGATCTGTCCAAGGCCACTGTGAGTTTCATGAATGAAACAAGGTCTTCCATTAGAAATTTGGAAGCACAAGTGGGCCAGCTGAGTAAAAAGATCACTGAAATCCCTCCCAGTACTCTCCCAAGCAATACAGAAGAGAATCCAAAAGGAGAGTGCAAGGCCATTGACATAAGCATCATGGCCGAACCTGTAAGGAGAGGAGAGGACGTGAATCCCAAAGAGAAAGACCTCCTGGGACGTCCAGTGATCAATAAGGAGCTTCCCTCTGAGGAACCAAAGGACTCTGAGGCTCATCTAGAGACCATAGAGATTCCATTGAACCTCCTTATGCCCTTCATGAGCTCTGATGAGTATTCCTCTTCTGAAGAGAATGAGGATGTTACTGAAGAGCAAACTACCAAGTTTCTTGGTGCAATCATGAAGCTGAATGCCAAATTATTTGGCATTGATTCTTGGGAAGTTGAACCTCCCTTGTTCATCAATGAACTAAGTGATCTGGATCAACTGACATTGCCTCAGAAGAGACAGGATCCTGGAAAGTTCATAATACCTTGTACCATAGGCACCATGATCTTTAAGGCTCTGTGTGTCCTTGGTTCAGGAATAAACCTCGTGCCCCTCTCTGTAATAGAGAAACTGGGAATCTATGGGGTGCAAGCTGCTAAAATCTCATTAGAGATGGCAGACAATTCGAGAAAACAGGCATATGGACAAGTAGAGGACGTGTTAGCAAAGGTTGAAGGCCTTTACATCCCTACTGATTTCATAGTCTTAGATACTGGAAAGGAAGAGGATGAATCCACCATCCTAGGAAGACCTTTCCTAGCCACAGCAAGAGCTGTGATTCATGTGGACAGAGGAGAATTGATCCTCCAATTAAATAAGGACAACCTTGTGTTTACAACTCAAGGATCTCTCTCTGCATCCATGGAGAGGAAGCAGAAATAAAGTGTAATCACAATTTCGTGTACCAGATGCGCAGATTTTGAGATATTAAATAATAACAAGAGGGGAGTTGTACTCTCTTTTTTCTTGTTAGGTTTTTATTACTATTGGATTTTTTCTTGATAAAGTTTTTAACGAGGTATTTCTCATCACAAAAAATATTGTATTCTTTTTCTTTCACTAAAATTTTTTTTCATTGAATTTTTTTTATAAAATTTTAATGAGGTATAATCCTAAATGGATATCTAAAAAGGAGTGTTATGATATCGATATCCATTTAGTGATATGTGATTTTTTTTTTATAATATGAGTAGTTCAGTTTTTCAATAGTAGAATCTTAAAGTTCTCAAGATGGATTATCTTAATAAAGTTTGAAAATATTAACTTTGTATATATATAAATAGAAAAAGTATGGTTTGAGACAGAACACACACAATACTAGCATAAAATACTTCTCTTTATATATGTACA
>NC_029792.2:25334501-25343126 GCF_000816755.2 Arachis ipaensis
ATGAATATGTAAAAAATATTATTTATTATATATAATCATAAAAAAATTATTAATATGTGTATAAAAGAAATAAAATAATTAATATTTTATTAAATTTATGTATTAATTAAATAGTGTTGACATAAATTATGATTATAGTTTTCACAAATTATTCATTATTGATACACAACATTTTGTGGGATTGTTAAACATTTTAGATAAATCGTTTTCGTTATTTGTTATGCCCTTTTTATCTCTCTCTTTGCCCAAACTCGGATGGACATGGGTGGTTCAGCGAGTAAATACCCATAGTTGTCCTTGAGATTCACGCAAATACCTATAGTAATCCCTAAGATTCCGATTTTTTCATTGTAGTCCTCCAGATAGAGCTCCGAGCACTCAAACTGGTCCCTGATCATATTTCAGGTGATGAGTCATCACTGGAGCGCTGACGTGGCCTCGGATTGCCACGTGAGAGGGGTCTAAAACGTCGTTGTTTTGGTTTGGTGCCCTTCATAGCAAAAAACGACGCCGTTTAGATGTTGCTAAAACAGTTTTCTCTCCCAACACAAACGTTTCACTTCACTCGTCTGTTCTTCTTCCACTCTCTGAATTCTTCTTCATCTCCCCATCAATGGCGTAGCCATAGGGTTGTATTCGCTGGCAAGAAAAATTTGAGAGAAGAAGTAATTCGACCAGAAGTTGTTATTGTTCTTTCCCTCCTTCACGAGAAGAACGAGGTTCTGACTTTGTGATCGGACTCAAGGTAACCTTCCCTTTTTTTTACTTTGCATTTTGAATACAGTGTTGATTGATGATATGCAAGTTGTTAGTGTAGTTGAGGTTCTGTTATGTGTCCACCAAATCTGAATCTCATCTTTTGTTGGGTTTTATAATCACAAGTGTTCTACTTCATAAACCGATTTTGGGAATATTGTTCCAATTGTAGCACGTTTCTTTTTTTCTTTTTTTTTTCTTTCAGTTATTTGTGCTTTATTTTGTAAAATTAATTCACCGTCCGAAACAAGAAGTTCTGGTCCTAGAGGTATAATATCAATCACTTCACGTCCAAAGACAAATTCAAAGTCTCTTTTTTGGCCTCTGTAAATCAAAACAAAAGTCTAGAGCCCTTACTATCGAAAGTACTCCATAGCTGCTTGCTCCCTAATGGTTAAGCTATCCCCATGGAATCGAAATTCAGTTATTCCTGGAGATTAAGAATATGCTTTTTCCTTAACAGAAGAACTTGAAATTCCTAATTTAATAAAAAAAATGTGCTTTTGTGAATAGAAAATTAGAAATCATAGTTAGCTTAGATAAGATTGCTAATCACATATTTTTTCAAATGTTGTTTTGCTGAATTCATATTTTAGGGTCTTCAATTCTTCATAGTGTTGGTGATTTAATCAAGAAAGTAGCTTAGAAATTTCAGAGAGATTGAAGATGAGAAAGGTTCTGTTTTTCGGTATCTCTTGTAGAATATAGTGCTAGAACTCATGCTGAGAAGACATTGGTACCCAAAGACAAGAAACTGAAAATGGAAAGAGATGAAGTAGTTAAAATTAAGATCATCCCTCCATCTGGCTGTGGGAAGAAAATCTATGAAATTGATCCACTTTTGCTCACTCACCGCGACCATCTTGATTTCTGGTAACCTCACTTTTAAGCTTCATTTCCTTAAAGTATTTGTGGAACAACTATCTGAGTTGCTAGATCATGTAAAATTTTCAAACTACAGTTTCGGACGATACTTGAGATTGCGAGAGGATATCGACAAGCATGAAGGTGGCCTAGATCCATTTTCTCGCGGCCATGAAAATTTTGGCTTTAGGCAGAGGTATCTAACTTCTTGCTCAGAAAGCTGCTATGAACTTATCTACAGTTTATTAATACCAACTTATTTATCAATATTACTACTATTTTTTGCAGTATCACAGGAATTACTTATAGAGAATGGGCACCAGGAGCTAAGGTATATATGCTTTCATATTATATTCTTAACTCTTATTATTAAAATTGGTTTCTTTTCTTATGCTCAAATTCAATTTAAGGAGTTGTATTATTAAAAAATCTGTTTTGGATGTTCATCTAAAGTTCAACAAAAATCTTGTTTTCGATGTAGAAATATAGCTTGACATGTGTCTTAAAAATGATTGGATATTTTCTCAGTCAGCAGCATTAATTGGAGACTTCAACAATTGGAATCCAAATGCCGCTGTAATGACTCCGGTATGTTTCGGTTAATGTATGCAAATGATTGTGCTAGTTGGAGCATGTAATCATCTTCGGTTAATATATCCAAACAGAATGAATTTGGTGTGTGGGAGATCTTCTTGCCAAACAATGCAGATGGTTCGCCACCAATTCCTCATGGATCTCGAGTCAAGGTATGCTTATGCAGATGGTTCGCCACCAATTCCTCATGACATCGAAGCACCAATATATATCGTGAAAAAATGAACAGGAAGAAGTGTATGAAAGAAGAAGGAGAAGAGACGAACAAGACGAAGAGATGAAGTGTATGAAAATTTGGGGATTTAGGGTTACATATAATAGGAGGGACCAATTTGGGTACAATTTGAAAATTAGCCAGCTCAGCTAGTCGTTGGGACCCCTCCAGCGTGGCAAACCGAGTCCACATCAGTGTTCCGGTGATGAGTCATCACCAAAAATATACCTAGGGACCAGTTTGAGTGCTCGGAGCTCTATCTGGAGGACTACAATGGGAAAATCGAGATCTTAGGAATTACTATGGGTATTTGCGTAAATCTCAGGGACAACTATGGGTATTTACTCGTGGTTCAGCCTTGGTTTGAGGAAATTCTCCAATGTCCAATTTTTTTTATAGATATAATTTAATTTTTATATATTGTACATAATTTTATACGGTCATTCATTCTTTTAAATAATTATTTATACGGTCAATAAAAAAATAGTTATTTTTATTAATGTGTTATACTGTTATATAATTGGATATATGTATAAAATTATTTTACATTGACAATACATCAAAATTAAATTCTTATTTAATATTAATTATTATCTTCACATAATGTCAATAATATTGTAGCTATTAACTAAAATCTGGATCGTTACCAGTAAAACTTTAAATTGGTTGTTTGCTATAGTTCCGAGGCTCTGAGCAATGATTAAATTGGAAAAGAGTAAAGTATTGTTTTTATCCCCAACGTTTGGAGTAAGTCCTATTTGTGTCCCTAACGTTTAAATCATTCTATTTGTATCCTTAACGTTTATAAAAGTGATTCAATGTTATCATACTATCAATTATACTAACAAATCAGATAATATTTTTCAATTATTCTTACTTGAATGTATTCATTCTCAATTAGATCTCACTTGGATGTAATCGATTTTAATATTATACCCACTATTTGTGTTTAGATTCAATTATGTCCCTAGAAAAGTGAATTATGTAAATGTTGTAGGAATTAGTTTCAACATTTGATGAGCTATTTTTCGGAGTAGATCATCGATTCTATCCCAGACATTTGTATTCTAACTTCAAGAAGAGATTTTTAAAACTCAAACTAAAGCGCTCATGATGTGTAATTAACAGCAGGATAACATTAAATCACTTTTACAAACGTTAGGGATACAAATAGGACGATTTAAACATTAGGGGCACAAATAGAATTTACCCCAAATATTAGGGACAAAAGCGATACTTTACTCGTTGAAAAAAATTGTTACTCCAAATGGTGTTACTAACGAACATAAAGTTGAATTTCCATCAGATCGAGTAAATTGCCAAGAATGTAGTGCATCTTTTCGAGATTATAAAGGGAATAGTTCAATGGAAAGTAAGAACTTCAATAATATTTGGTGAAGTTGAAAATTTCCACGGAGGAACGGAAAATGCCCACCATGTCCAAGAAGGAAAGAACTGTCGTAGGTTCAGAAGGAATTCTGCTCTTAAGACGAAAATCGGGTAAAATTGGGGCTCGCAAGTTGCAAATTATCTGGGGATTTTGAAAAATATATTCATTTTAATATTGTTTTTAAATTAAAAATACGAAAAATGGTGCGTTTCACTTATATAAACATACACTTTTTAACGCAAAAATTTACTGTACTATGATAACGTGTGCTTTTCTTTTTTCTCCCTACTAACATTAATTGAATTATCATAAAATTCTTACATAAATGTCAATAATCATTTTGAGGGAAGAAAAAATAAACCCAGCAATGGGAGAGGATTAGAATAAGCATGCTTTATTTTCCTTCAGCCATGCTGTGACTAGAGGCACCATGAACACTGCTTGAAGCAACGTTGGTTGCGAATGTAGCAGCACTGACCGGGAACACGCTTCCTGCCGTAACATCGCTAGATGTTTCGACTTTACTTATACTTTGTGCTAATGTTGACATTGGAGTGTTTGCATTCTGTTGTTTCTGTGATTCGGCCGAAGTAGTAACCCTGACAGCATGAACAGGTGCTGGATCCATGCCACTCTTCATCTCCGGCACGGCATGAAGCTGTTGTAACCTGAAATCGGTTTCCGGCCTGCGACAAATCTTCCTAAGTTGCACAATTTCCTGTGAAGAGAACACAAGTGGATGTGGATGATGAATAAACAAAATTGATCATGAACATAATATGAACTAATTTCTAAGTAGCACTATACAACAACACCTTTCATTTATATTTGATTTAGTTTGATATTTGTACACAAATCATCTCGGCAATCCAAAAAGATAAACTCATATGCAGTTGTCTTCATGTGAAGTTGATAGTTGAAGTCGTTAGATAGCAATTTAGTCGGACATGTCAAATTATTTAACGGTTCTTAACTATCAAACTTCGTATGAATACAATTGCATATGAGTCTCCACCATCTAAGTAATATAACATTATTCTCTTATCCCTTCTTTATATTCTAGTACTGTATCTTATCCGTTTCGCTGATCAATCATGGAACCTAACATGAACACTAATGATCGTAGCATAAAAACACAAATCCCACAAGATGGAACCACAAAAAAATATTAATACCTCTGACTGATCATGATCATAACGAACCAAAAATCTACAACGGCAACCTCTTACATCATGCCTCCGCCTTTGAGCATCAAGTACATGGGCATCAAAATAAAGGGCCTGTTCTTTACCTTCCTGAGATGTCAAAACAAAAACATAAAAGAATGATTACCAGAAATGGTGAGTGTCCAAGAAGTCAAATAGGACGATAATAGACAATAAAATTAACCACAATTATGTTTTTAATGATGTCATGTCAAGTCAGAGCCTCGCACCTGAAAACATAGTATAAGATCCCCGGGAAGGACTGCAACACATTCTGCTGATTCACATGGCAGAGAGCGTGGCCTGACATTCTTTCGGACATTTACCCACTCATCTTCCGCAGGTCCAAAACCAGAAAATCTTACCAGCACTTCCTGAAAGTGAACATATTACTACCATTAAGGAACTATAAAGGCATAAGCCGCAAGAAAATAGTCACTTCCTGTTTGTTATGAAAGAGTTCATGACGCAACTCCAGATATTTGCATAATCATTAATGAGCGACCAGAAAATTGAGAATCAAATCAATTCATTTGTTTACAAGTAAAAACATTACAACCTTTACAAACATCTTGGAAGTTGTATGCAAAAATCAGTCATGCAACCAAGAAAAACCAATCTTTGATGGTTTATTGCAGCAAGATCAACCAGTCCAAAAGAGCAATTGCTAAGAATGTTTTACAGCATACCAAATCCCCTACATAGTCTTGATATTCCGTGAACATGCATTTGGAAATATAAAAGTAGTACATTCACTGGATCATCAAGTTTATATATTAAGGGAAAAGGGAAATTAACCCATGAAAATAAAAAGACCAACATTTCTCAACAAAGCTTGTGAATTTAAAGAATCTCAAACTAAAATTACCGGATCACCACTCTCCAAATATCTGTGCATTATAAAGTTAGCAACGTCATACCTACAGAGAAAATAAAAAACCATAAGTCAGTTCCCACGGATACAAAACAATTTAGAGGGAAAATAAGAAACAGAAGATCCTAAAACAATTTAGAGGGAAAATAGGAAACCGAAGATCGTAAAAATCAACAGGGAAAAAATCCTGACCATGCTCTATCCCTTCCAGATTTAGCTTCAAATTCTGTGGCTGAGCTTTCTTGAGTAACTTTTCCTGCAGTTGGAATAAGCAGAAAAATGAAAAAAGTGTACATAAGCAAATAAATTGAATAATAAGAGCATACAAGCATAGACACTTGATGTAGTAGGATATCATTTGCTTAATAAGTTTTTCTCCAACGGCTATTAAAGATTATAATCAGAAAATAAATGAAACTCTAAGCCAAGATCATCACGAGCAAACTCCGAGTTTTCTTTCTGCTCAGTTATGACTTAAAAAAATTAACATCTTTGCAAGAAGCATAGTATCGTGGACATTAAAAAGTTACGTTACTGTGACATATGTATTCAGAGACATAGAGTGGAGATGTTCATATAACACACATTCAGACCCCAAGATATATATCTAGCCAAATGTTAACATTATTACTAGTCTTGGACCATATAATATCTGTTGAAGCATAAAAAAAGTGGCATGGTTCTACCTGAAGCAGTTGGAATTGTAGCAGCTGTTGGTTGATGAATATTCTTTACTACGGCTGAACTGGCCTTGGTCATTGGTGTGATATCTAACTTTACAAGAGACTTGTTTAATTTTGCCCTTATAGCATATCGCTTATTTTGAAACCAATTCCACACCTGAAAATAGATGAAAGCTAAGATAACAGCATAGGAAAGAGTCATCTCACAACAAAATATGATTACCGTACTTGTCTCATCTGAACAGTAATCTTGTCTTTACGACCCGGTGATTCACTGCAAATTATTGAAAAATAAAGGAACTCATTTCATTAATCTTAATGTACTAGAGCAAACTGAATAGTACCGAATACTAATATTCCTTCAAGAACTAAAGATAAGAGCCAAGAACGGTATGACACACCTGAACTTCTCTGCAATAGCAGTAAGAACATCGCGTGCCGGCATTGCATTATTGTGCTCATGCAAAATAGCCTCCATTTCTGCAACCTATACAGTCAAAACAACAGTTTATGGCAGCATTGTAAATAGAAAATATTCCATATGCCACTAGTGGTGAAGCCTCATATTGTCTCACTTCTGCAATTCTAATAAGATTAGTCCCTTATTTTGCATCGATCAGAAGCTGTTAAAGTGAGGTTTTTAAGGAAAACAACTACAATCCCATCAGAAACACATGGAAAGCCCCTAGTCTACTTTCATGTGTTTATTGATATTGAGTAGTCTAACATTTGAATTGAATGACACAATAAAGAAAAGTAAGATTTTCCCTCTATTTCGGACAAAGTTTCACTGAATAGCAAATTGAAAATGAAATAGAATGTGGCATTTAGCTTCTGCAACAGTGTGCAGAGGCTATCATCATGTGATCCAGCCTATAAAACATTACGAAGTTCCTCTAATAAGGAATGCTTTCTTTGAAGACATAGATGTTTTCAAATAAAAAAATTTCCCAATACGAACTCCATGCATGCGTATTTCAAAATCCACTGCTGGCTGTATTAGTTAGTAATTTAGTAATCATGTATTTAATATTTATTAGGGAAAAAAATGAAATATATTCAGAACCCTAAAAGTAAGCAAGTAGGTACTTGCATAATGAAGGTAAAGCTAACCACTTCGTTAATACTGCACAGGATTCAAAATTTAGCTTGAAAACAGGCACCCAATACTCGAAAACGAAAAAAGTATGGAACAGAACTTCACTAACTCATGTGAGAACTTCGAATTCAAAACATCCAAAAGTTCACCATAGAAATAAACATGTTCATGCGTGGAATAGAGAAATTTTGGAGGGAAAAATAAGATAAAATGAGCACCTCAGATGAAGTGAAGCGAAAGGCAGGTCCTCCATTGCTGGGTGGGCGACCCATGAGAACTTTTGTGCCTTTTGTGGCACAATTTCTGCTATGCAATTTGTGTACGGAAGAAGGAGAGGAGACCAAGAAGAGAGAGAAAAAAAAGTGGATAATTTCGGTTAGGTAGGTATAATAATAATAATTAGAAGAAGAAGAAGAAGAAGAAGAATGAGAAGAAGGAGAAGAAGAAATTTGAGTTTGAAGTAGTGGGGTGGGGGGACAGAGAGAGCATGAAAAAAGAGGCGCTTGTTGTGGGGGGAGAGAGAGAGAAAGATCTTTTTACAGAACAGTTAGTTGGGGTGGAAACAGGAAACTACATAACGAGGAACGGCTTTTCCCAGATAAATATTTGTTTGTACGTTATTAAATTGATAAAAAAATTTAATAAAAAGATTTTTTTATTTTTAATGTATTTAATAAATTTTTAATAATAAAAATAAAAATATTAAAAAATATTAAAAAATATTTTTTTAAAAGTTATAATTTATATTTTTTTAAAAGATTTTTTTTAAAAAATAATATTTTTTTACATAATAAATAAATAAAAAAATATTTTTATCTTATTTTATTCATATATAATTAATAAATAAAAAAAATTTTTATGAAATATCTAAATATAAAATTATTTTTATTTTTATAAAAAAATTTTTAAAAAAATATCATTTAAAAACAATCTTTTTCGAAAATAA
>NC_029792.2:25343271-25351060 GCF_000816755.2 Arachis ipaensis
ATTTTATATATTTTAATTTAAATATTTAGATTTTAAATCTTATTTTATGAATAAAAAAAATTATTTAATTATTTCTAATTTTAAATTAAAATATTTATTTAAAACATAATTTGTAAATGAAAATAAGTAGTATTCTCAAAAGTAATTATATTGATTTATATTTGGTTTTTAATTATTACTTTATACCTTAATTTTATTATTTGTTCCCAAAAAAAATCCTAATTTCATTACCCACATTCACTCACCCTCACTTACCTCCTTCAGAGTCGTTGTCACTCCCTCACTCTCATCTTTCACTCAACGCACAACACACCCACACACACTCAGTCCCTCGTCAAACACACAAAATCCACACATAGAGGAAGAAAAAGAAGAAAAGGGAGAAGAGGAAGGAGAGGAGACGACGCTAGCGGGTTGGGTGCCGCCGCCATCATCGTCGAGCTGCAGGAAGAGAGAGAGATGTAACACGAGAAGAGAAGTGCTGCCGAAATTTTTATAAGTTTGGACCTAATTAAATGATTGATTTAAGAATAAATGATTTTTGAGTCTTTTAAGAGAGGTTTAAACTTGAAATGGTTTGAAGTTAGTTCGAGAATTTTGGACAGGTGAAAATGAGTTCTATAAAAGAGAAATAGTTTTAAATGAAGTTGCTTTGGAGGTTCCAAAAAATGTTATAAAAAGTGGTATCAGTTTTAAAGAAAAACAATTTGAGAAAAAGTGTTAAATGGTTCAAAAACCCGAGAAATTTTAGATTTAAATGAGATATGGAAGTGATTCTTGACGTGATGTGAACTAAATATGTATTGTTCTTGAAAGTAATAGGCCAAGCATGTCTTTGAATCATGATAAAAATAAGTATAAAGACTTATGGTTCGATTTTTATTATGAATTGAGTTGGAT
The DNA here is from genome assembly GCF_000816755.2 of Arachis ipaensis. Classification (NCBI taxonomy): domain Eukaryota; kingdom Viridiplantae; phylum Streptophyta; class Magnoliopsida; order Fabales; family Fabaceae; genus Arachis; species Arachis ipaensis. Next base: position 25,344,172 of record NC_029792.2, read on the forward strand.
TATGATTTTGAGTTTGATTGATTGTGAATATTATTGAGATTTGTTCTGGACAAGAGCACTTTAGTTAATTCCGCTTGTTTGAGGTACCCGGTAAGGACGGTGGTTAATCCTGCTTACTCGTGGACTAATGTGATAGGCAAGGACGGTGGTCTTATTCCACTTGCATGTTTGACATCCCAAGAGAAGGTAACAGGGCACTCTCCCTTTGAGACCAGCTTGTGATAAGCTTGAAATGTTCCTCTCAGGGATGTGGTGGGTTGTTTCGCCCACGTTCTTTCTTATTGCAAAGTGACAGGGCACTCTCCCTCTAAGACAGGTGACAGGGCACTCTCCCTCTAAGACAGAATGATACCTCCAGTGACAAGGTGACATTGCACTCTCCCTCTGAGACAAGAATATTTTTCCTCCTTGGAATGCACAATAGAGAGATCATGTCCGGATTAGCTACCGGGTATATTGGGTTCTGTAACACTCTAATTACCCTAAGCTTTATCTCTAGCCGTAAAGCAAAGGTTATGACAATTCTAAGGCTTATACATATTTATATAAAAGGAAATAATATATTCTAGAAGCCCGATGAAGGATTAAGCTCAAAATAGAATTACAAAAGCGCGAAACGTTCACACGAAGCTAACGTGCAAGATACAAGGTATAGATGCAAGAGAATAGAACATGTATAGATATAAGAGTATAATAATCATAGGGAACTAGCCGCAGCTTGCGGAGTTTAAGCCGACTAGTTATAAACAGAAAAATACAGAGTTTTGGAGTTAAAACAGCTTATACAACTTATCTCTCAAGTAAGCCTCTAAGGTCATAAAGTCTAAAACAAAAAGGGTGAGAGAAAGTACTACAACAAAATAAAACAGAAATAAGCCAGGAAGAAACCATACTCCACTCTGCCACCATGTCCGCAATTTCACCGAGGTGAATTACGACCTGCATCTGAAAAACAACAACAAAATATGGAATGAGAACTGAAGGTTCTCAATATGGTAACAGTGCCCAACAATGTAAGATGTAAGGCTCCGGGACGCCGAAGGCAATCCTAGAACTTCACATCGCATACGGATATTCAAGCTTAGAATAAATTAAATAAATAAAGAACTTAAAACACAAACCGGTTATCTAAATTTAGGAGAATTCTATCTAATACTAATCACACCGCTGTACCTCACAGCCTTCACCAACCTAACCTCCGTGCGATCCCATCACCACCGCCTACCTACCTCTTCAGCACCAGACAAACACAGGTAATGCAAGCAAATAAAACACATATATTATTCATATATAACAAGTAATTCAAGAAGCAATTAGGCAAACTCAAGTAACCAAAGCAAACAAACACATAAGAGATGCATATGATGAATGCCTGTCCTATTGGCTCGTGATATCACATGTCGGTCTATAAATGCCAATCCGACACATCCTTTCAGATGTAGCTTTTCTGCCACACCCACGGATATAGTGCCGGGCACACTCTATTTACCCACGGATATAGTGCCAGGCACACTCGCATGCACAATCCAAGGGCATAGTGTCTGGCACACTCTTGCAGCAGAAAAGATTATCAATCATAATTCAATCCCAAGGACATAATACCCTGCACACTATCATACTTAACCCAAGGATATAGTGTCTGGCACACTCTCAACATTCATCAAGATCATCATTCCTCTTTGAGTTACCACCACACTTAACCCAAGGATATAGTGCCTGGCACACTCTCAACATGCAACAAGATCATCATTCCTCTTTGAGTTACCACCACACTTAACCCAAGGATATAGTGTCAGGCACACTCTCAACATGCAACAAGTCCATCAACCTCAAATCATCACTTGTCATCACCATTTCTCATATCAATCCACTTTCAATTATCATTTCTCAACATTCCAAGGATATAGTGCCTGTCACACTTTCCACATCCAACATCCATCAGGCTCATAATAACCATCCTCAGTTCTTAATTCCATTCCGAACTCGTTTGTTCATCAGTTTCTCAATTCGTTGTCAGTAATCACCAAGTTCACTACTCTTTCTTCTCTCTCAACCAAACTCATCCCCCAATACACCAGAAACCTAAACCTCCGTTCTCTAACTTTTCAAAGTAATACCCAAATAATTTCACCCAAGACCTTCTCAATGTTTAACAGCCAAAAGCAAGCCAAAAAGTCTTAAATAGGTGCCACAGAAGTTTACAAGCTTGTTGGGAAGGTGAAACAGTTAAAAACAAGATTTTAGTTGAAAAACAGGGCATGTGCATACGCACAAGGGTGTGCGTGCGCACGCCTAGGAAAGTTTTCAAATGTGTGCGTACGCATAGGTAGTAAAAATTTCAACTCTGTTCATCCATACAAGGCATGCGAATGCCCTCAACAGAGTGCACCTTCCAACGTGTGCGTGAGCACAGGGCTGTGCGTGCGCACAGGTTGCAAAACTTCGATGGTTGTGTGTGCGCACAGGTCGTGCTAGCGCTCTCATCAGCAAGCCTTCCCCTGTGTGTGCGTGCGCTCAAGGCTGTGCGTGCGCATACAAACCAGAAATCACAAATTCTGCAGCATGCACAGAATTGAAATTTTGACACCAAACTTTGAATGATCATAACTTCTTCTACAAAAATCCATTTCTTACAAAATTTATATCTACTTAAAGATTTTTCAAAGAACTTTAATTTAAGATAAATTCTGACTAATTTTAAAAACTGAGGCTCAAGTTATGATATGTCAAAGTTCACCAAGAATCTGCTTTTACCAAAACCTTGAAAATTCAACTTACCACAACTCTCATCTTAAAACCAAATCAAAGCCTACTCAACACAATACCGAATTCACTCATGAATCCATACCAAACATTTCTCAACCAACCATCAATAACCTCCCATTTACACTATTCCACACTATCAAAATCATTATTCTCCAATGTCTAATAATCATCATAAACACTCCTAATTCTCCTCATTCATCAATAACATTTTTACAACTCATCATCAGTCATCAACAATACCAGCAACTCTCAATAACTATAATAATTCTCAACATTCATCATTTTAAGCTCCCAAACATTTCACAGCAACATTACACATCAATCATTCCTCATACATAAATACTTCACTTACCACCCATCATCCTCATAATAGTCATCCATCATCAATCATAGCTCAACATCAATAATGCACCCTCATACAACATTAACTCACAATCAACACCATTCAATATCATCACCAACCACAAGATTCAAAATCCACAATCATCATCATAATATATCATCACACATCATAATCATCAATATCCTTCAACAAGCACCATAAACATATATTATACATTCCAACATTCCCTACAATCCTCTTCATCATACAACATAATTTCATAAATAATTAGGCATACACCAACATCATTCAATCCTATCTTATGGTCCACTAGCCTAAGTTTCCAGAAATACTACATATTACATAAAGAAAACCGAAACCATACCTTAGCCGATTCCCAATATGCGCAAACACCCAAAGCTTGATTCCAACGAGATCAACAAGCCTTAAACACCAAAACTACTTCCAAAACTCACCAATTATCAATCCAATGAGATTAGGGATAAAATCCAACAATTACCTGCTACTAGAGATCACCTAAATAACCAAAACCACAAAACTTACTCAAAAACCAAACCCCAAAAATGCAAAAAGTTAGGGCAGGAAATTGGGATGTGAGTTTCGAATTCTTACCAAATTTTCTTATATAGAAACGAAGAGCTCAACGAGAGCTTCGCGTAACCACAAACGGCTCGTCAATCGGAGTTCCGTAACTCAAGTTATGGCTCCCGGAAGGTGATGATGAATAGTAACATCACCTGTTCTTCTCTCTCTTCTCTCAAACCGCGCCTCTCTCTTTTTGGAGGGTGAAAATGAGCTGAGTTGCTCATTTAACTCACTTATATATGTTGGGCCTTGGGCCCGGTTTAGGCTCGGTCCAACCCGTTAGCGTTTTTAGCCCGTTTGACCCACTTTGAGCCAAAACCTTTAAGATTAACGCCCGATTTTCGATTCTAAATTGTTTTTGTCCTTTCAAAATACCAAATCAATTTTCAAAATCTTATTTTCCAAAATACGCGGTACTGGACAGACTAGAGCTGATACTGCCGGCTTAAGCGCCAGTACGCATTTTTACAAAAACTTTTCAAAAAGGATACATTTTCCAACTAAAAAAATTCATTGAAATCAAATTTCACCTTTAAATTTTCAAATTAAAACTTCTAAATTTTGAATCTACTCCAGACACTTAAAAATTATTATTTTCACTAAAGCGATTAAGCCAGTTCTTACAAGTTCTAGAAATTTAACCGACACGTGAGCTCATGACCAGTAGGATAGGCATGCATCATACTGCATTTATTTGCTATTGTTTGGGTGTACTTAATTGTCTTTGGTTTGTCTATGTGAATATTTATGTTTAACTGCTAATTGTCATACTTACTGTAATTGTTATTGATTGTGTTTGAACTTCTTTACTTGTGATTGTGACTGGTTGGTTGAATTGTGGTGGATTGAGTGTTGATTGATTATGCTTGAGTTGGACGCCGTGATTGATTTTGTGATGGGCGGGTGATAAACCCCATTTTTAGGGTTTATCTTGTACTTAATTTAGGGGATTTTATGACCTTTTACCCACATTTATTCAATAAAATAGCATAGTTTCATGATTGTCTCCTAATTTGTGCTTAAGTGTAAAAACATACTTTTTAGGCACTTAATTGCTAATTTTGATTCACCTTTGATTCCACTAGATGCCTTGATATGTTTGTTAGTGAATTCAGATTGGAAAGGCTAGGAATGGATCAAAGGGATGGAGAGAAAAAGCATGCAAGTGGAGAACTCATGAAGAAATAAGGATTTGGGATGCTGAGATCGACGCGCACGCGCAGCAGACGCGCACGTGTGGAAAGTGACGTCGCAAGGTGACGCATACGCGCACATGACGCGTACGCGTGGATAGCAATTTGTCAAGCGACGCATACGCGTGACCCACTTAAAGTGAATTCGCTGGGGGCGATTTCTGGGCTTCTCAGGCCCAAATCTAGCTCATCTCTTATGCTATTTAACCCAAGGATTGAAGGGGAATCAACACATTACATCACATTAGTTTAGTTTAGTTTAGTTTTAGTTTTAGAGAGAAAGTTAGTTTCTAGAAAGAGAAGCTCTCTCTTCTCTCTAAAATTAGGGTTAGGTTAGATCTAGATTAGGATTTCTTAGATTTAGGTTAATTTCATGCTTTGATTCACTTTTTCTTTACAAATTCTTGTTCCTCTACCTCTCATATCTCTAGTTTAGCATTTAATTCTTGTAATTCTCTACTTTTATGTTGATGCACTTTTGTTTCCTCTATTTTTCTTTTAATTCAATTTATGATTCATGTTCCTTTATTGTTGAATTGCTTTGTTATTGTTTAATTCCTTGAAATTGAGTAGTGTAGATTTACTTTTCTTGCAATTTGATTTTACTTTCCTTTTATGCCTTCCAAGTGTTTGACAAAATGCTTGGAAGGATGTTAGAGTAGAATTTTATGTTCTTGACTTGGGAAGGTAACTTAGGAATTCTTGAGTGACTAATGTCCAAGTGATTGATAGTTGGTAGCCATTGACTCTAGCTCTCATTAATTCAATTCGTGAATAGCTAGGACTTATGGACTTGGATTAATCCTTGCAATTATCATGTTGTGGTTAGTGATAAGGATAGAGATCCTTGACCACCAAACCTTGCCAAGACCTCTTTTTGTCATTTAATTTTCATTGCCATTTACTTTTCTTGTTTCTCATCTTAAAAACCCCAAAGATATTTCATAGCCAATAACAAGAATACTTTATTGCAATTCCTAGGGAGAACAACCCGAGGTTTGAATACTTCGGTTATTTTTATAGAGGTTTGTTACTTGTGACAATCAAATTTTCGTATGAAAGGATTATTATTGGTTTAGAAACTATATTTGCAACGAGAATTCATTAGTAAAATTCTCTACCATCAATTTTCCATTCATTAGCGGGAGGCCGTGATTGATATATATTTAAGGTTTAGTAGAGTATGAAAAATCAAACTAGTTCAGCATAGACTTAATAAACGCATGCTTGGAACATGTTGGTCATTCATACAATTTAGGAAACTTTTAAATTTTTTATAAGAAAAATATGAATTTAGATTTTGGAAAATTAACTGTTAGTTTTTGAAAAGATTCATAATACAAATGATGATCACTGTGGTTGAAAATAGCTTTCTTTTTATATATCTTCTTATGACGATTCTGAAACTCCTATGGTGAGACCTTGTGGTTAGGTTCTCATCCCCTACACCCTTATATTTTCAGAAAATAGACGAAGAAACTTATAAAGAGTTATTGTGCTTTTGGGTCATGCGATATTGTTGTATTAGTTTAGTTATTATTTTTTCTTCGCCATTATTATTATATTCTTATAAAAAAGGTTATGAGTCGTGATTTGTAATGATATATAATATTTGTAAGAATGTGTATAACGAACTCTGGTTATTATGTGTATATATATAAATGAGATGACTGTAATTGGTTTGTATGTATGTATGTATGTATGCATGTATATATGTTTCAAGAAAAAGTATTTTTTGATTTTTTGAGGGAAAGTCGATACGATTTATAGTTAAAGGCTCCTATTTTATTACTATATATGTGTGTGGATATTGTCGTAATATCTTTGCTATCAGAGTGGTACAACTGAAAACGTAACATTCTGATAGTAAGAGTGTTATATTAAGTAATTTAATTAAAAATATTAAAATATTTAATAAATTTTAATTATTATTTAGACAAAAATATTTTTATATGATATTATTTATAAAAATTTAATTTTAATGTATTAATAGTATAAATTA
>NC_029792.2:25351328-25353157 GCF_000816755.2 Arachis ipaensis
AATTATATGCGTAAACTACTAAAATTGTCATCGTATTTTGGAGATGCTAACAAAATGCTCTATACTTTTGATAACGACAATAATGTCATCAAAATATTATAAGATACGATAAAAAAAATCAAAAAACATTTTTTATTATAAGTGGCAAATGATTTTTGTATTTGGCAAACCAATTTTTAAATATGATAATAAAAATACTCTCCACTTTTGAAGGTATTTTGTCGGCTTATTCAAAAATTGAAGAAGATTTTTCTGGTTTATCCAAAAGTAAAAGAGCATTTAAAATAGCTTAACTTAATAGTCACCCGAATTCAAAAAATAAAAAAAAATTACCTAAAATTTTTAAATTAATCTTCACTTATTTAATTTATTAAGGAATAAGTTCTATTTATATATAAAATATTTAACCATGGTCTCAAATTTTTATTCTATAATTTATATGGAGGATTTTGCTACTGTGTAGAAAAAAATTTCTTTCTACATATATAAAAACCACGTGTCTTATATAAAAATAGGATAGTTATACAGCGTAGAAATGTGTATTGGATCAATAGCTTTTTAAAAATTTTAGAAAACTGTGATTTCAAGAATGCTAGGCCCTATATATTTTTTTAATCAAGCTATAATAAAACCTATAAAAAGTATTAATGACTAAAATTAAAAAATAATTTTTTATGCAAAATTATTTAGTAAATTTAAATATTTCATTTGTTAGAAGAGTGTAACATTGGATCATAAAAGAAAAAGATAAAAATTGAACTTAAAATAAGAGTAATAGCAGGTCAAAACTGACGTCGTTTGAAGAAATTTAACAAAAAAAAACCTTATCAGCCCATTTACTCACCACCATCAGTAGCCCTAGCGTAGAATCCCATTTACTCACCATCATTGCAGAACTGCTCTCCGCAGCCAAAGGGTGGCGTTATTGCCGCCGAAGGTCTATCATGCTTGGCCCTCCTCTCGCTGTCGTAGCGAAGGTTTGGCAGTAGGAGTTGTTCCCGTCAAGTCGCCAATGTCTACTCAGCCATGTTATCCTCGTTGTCGCGATCCTTTGTAATCGGCCTTGTTGTCGTCACCGTTACCTTCATTCCGTCTATCATCTCTACGCGAGTAAATATAAGAATGGGGGATGAATATGAAAGGAGAAGAGAAGAAATCAGATTTAATCAACTTTATACCTATTAAAAAGAATTAACATTAACATTAAAAGTAATATGTAACTTACATAAAAATAAAGTATAAGAGAATATAAAAAGTTAAGGTTAAAAAGAATTCTATGATAAGAATCCTATGATATAATACAAAGATAGAAGATAGAAGATAGAAACCTAAGAGACTAAGAATGAATCTGGAGCCACTTAAACTGACATGACATCATCTTAGAAACCTAAAAAGTTAAGAATGAATATAAAAGCTACCTTTCATAATTTTAATGGCATCTTAAGAAATTTTTTTTCTTGTAACGTGACCTTAAGATCAATGTAGGATATGGTAATTGTACATTGAATTTTTTAAGGCGTAACATTTCAAAAATTTAATGGGAGTTTAAGATAAAATTATTACATTGAATTTTATTCCTTGTGACGTTTCATAATTTTAATGGGAGGTTTCATGATGATTTTCATAGTTTCTTTTTATTTTTTATTGTAGTTGAAAAAAGAAGAGTAAAAGTCTAAGAATGAATCTAGAGTCACCAAATCTTACGTGGTATCATGATAGAAATTAAGGAAGTTAAGAATGCATATAGAGACTACCTTATATTCTGTTTTAATATATTACTAATAGATATGTATAAATTGTAGAATTTTAACATTTGTAACGAAAATTTT
>NC_029792.2:25354698-25373361 GCF_000816755.2 Arachis ipaensis
TATATAAGAATTTTTCTTTTAAACTTTAAAAAAATTACTAAAAGATGATTGGTTGATTTCCAAATTTTGGCAAGTAAAACAAAATTTTTAAACTTTAAAAAAATTACTAAAAGATGATTGGTTGATTTCCAAATTTTGGCAAGTAAAACAAAATTACTGACATGACATCGTTAGAAAGAGAAATATGGCTTAAACACAATATAAAAGAACTTAGGTATCAAATTTTATATAATAAGAATAGATAGATAGATGTACTTAGTAAAGAGATTTTGTACCAAATTTAAACAAGCTAATCCTAAATTTGGCCTCTCAAATTTGAGGTCGAACTCAAATCGACCCCTAAAATTACAATTGACCCAATTTGAACTCTAAAATTTACAATATTAACTCACATTAGCTCCTGAGCTAGTTTCCATTAATAGTGTGCTGATTTTGCATGTTAACTTGCCACAATTTAGACTTTTCGCCTAAGTTCCACGTGCCTGAGACCTACTCGAGCTTTTATAGAAGCTTGAATGGCTCCCCAACTTCCCTAAGAAGACAATAATAACAAACTCAACTCTTAAAATCTTGGGGCCTGGGAGCAGCAGTCAAACTTCTGGGAGTAATAGATCGCAATCACAAGAAACATGGGCGAGGAATTCAAATCGAGGCAAGTTAACGTACCAAATCAACACGTCATTAACGGAGATCAGCTCAAAGGTTAATGTGAGTTCTGATTGTAATTTTGGGTCATTGAAATTTTAGGATTTAATTTAATTCCACATCAAATTTCAGCAGGCAAATTGAGTATTAACTCAAATTCGAACATGAGAAGTTTTTAATAATTTGTATGAGAGATTATGAAATAAAATAATAGTAGTAAAAGTCTTAGAGAACATATATAAATAGGTCAAATAGTATAAAATTTCAAAATTTATAATTAAAATTTTTTATGATTATTATTATTATGACATTTATAATGCAAGTGTTTATTGCATTTAATCTGTTGAAGGTAAGACTGGAAATAGAAAATAGTTTGTAAGCCAGTTTTAGATAGTGTTAGTTGGTAGTTAATAAAGGTGAGTATTCTTTGTTCTAGTGAGTGTGTATATATATCTAGTTCAATGTATGTAATGTAAGTAGAAGTGATAAAATAAAACCAGTTCAGTTCTATGTGATAATTCTCTTTTTCTCATATTGCATTTTTCACCAAAAGCTAATTGCCATTGTTCTTAGCATTTTCATTGAGATTCTCAACTGCAGTGAAGTTCTATCGTAGCATTCATTCTTGTAACATGGTATCTTGAACTTGGTTGTGAAGATCCATGGCATTTTTTTTGTGTGAATTCAACCTCTACTATTTAGAATGTTTTGGTTCTAATTCAAGACAAACTTAAATAAAATAATTTTTCAACATGGCAGCAAGTTGTTTTCCTCACTCTTGAAAGCCTCAAACTTGAAGATTATTTGGATCCTTCAAAAATTTCCTCTCAATTTGATTCAAAAAAATCTACTCAAGAAAAGGCAAATTCAGATTCAATAAAACAAGTCACCCCTACAACACCTTCAACTATTTCAATCAAGAAAGAATCAAGCAAATTTAAAGAATGGAGGCAGAATGACAAAGCTCTTATGACATGGATTCTGTCTTCCACAAGCATGACGTTTAAGCATAAAATGGTAAACTGTAAACAATTTTATGAGGTATAGAATAGAATTCATTCTTATTTCACTACATATTTAAGAACATGAATTCAAAGTCTAAAGACAGAACTCCGATTTGTCAAAAAAAACTTCAAATGTAACTGAATATTTAGCTATAATTCAAAAGCATGTGGATTCTCTTCTAGCCATTGGATATCCTCTCATTGAGGATGATCATATTCAAGCTATTCTAGATTGCCTCACAGAAGAATATCATGGATATGTTTTGTCAGTAAAGTCGCGCATGTCAAATTTTACAGTTTAAGAAATTGAGTCATTTTTACTTGCTTATGAAGATTTACTTCAAAAGTTTAAAAGGCCTTATGAGAGAATTGCTTTGGCCAATTTAGCACAAACTCCTTCAACTCCTTGGTACAATTCTAATAGAGATGCTGGTGGAAGAAGGCGTGGAGGTAGGCTTGGACATGGTGGAAGGTTTATGACTCAGCGGCCACAATGCCAATTATGTGGCAAACTTGGTCACATGCTACAGAATTGCTTTTTTAGATATGATCCTCAATACCAAAATTCAAATAACTCTGTACCCTCCAATACACAACTTTCAACACAAGTTTCATATAGCAATTCTTTCTCACCACCATCCTCATCATCATTCCACCAACTAAGAGCCTATTTTTCAATAAATTCATCTCTCCAAAATACAGCATGGTATCCTGATTCAGGGGGCTAGTCATCATCTTACTACTGACCATGTTAATCTTCTCAATACATCAAATACTTCAACTTGCCCAGAGCAAGCCTTTGTTGGTAATGGTCATAGGATTCCTATTTTACACCATGGCTCATATTTTTTATATGATAAATGTTGCAATATATGTTTTAAAGACTATTTTACATGTTCCTAATATTTCTCAAAACTTATTAAGTATTTCTCAATTTGCTAAAGACAGTCATGTCTTTTTTGAATTCTGACCTGACTTTTAATTTGTGTAATTCGTGATTAGGATATTCGGGATCATTTCCTTCAAAGAATAGCTAAAGAAGGAATCTATTATTTTGATCAACTAGTTGTTCCAAGAAATAGGATGATTACATCTACTGCTGTTAATTCTAAATGCTTAGCTAATTCAAACAATTCAAAAAGATCTATTACTTCTTTCAATTTTGTTGTTGCGTGTAATAGTCACATTTGTAGTGCTCTCAATAAATATACCAAGATCAATAAAAATGATACTGATTATTCTACCAATCTTATACAATCTTCAAATCTCAAATATGATCTCTTATGTGATAAGTATAATTCTTTTTCTACTTTTCATAATACTGTTGATTCAGATGCCGCATCATGGTTGTTGCCTAAATCCATGAAAAATAATCCTAATACTCATATCAGGTCTACTATTAATGATAGTGACATTGTGCATATACTTGTATCTTCTATTAAGAAATGTGCTCTTGCTTGTGCTAATAAACCTCATCATACTAATGACAGTTCTAACAAAACAGTAAAAGACCTTAGTAATTTGCATTATAACTTCATTTCTATTGCTTTAAATACTCAGTATAGGCCTATTCTACCTACTGAACTATGGCACAAGATACTTGGCCATAGCAATTTAGGAACTGTCCAAAAAGTCATATCCTAATGCAATATTACTTTTTTCAAGTCTGATTTACTATACGGAGTTTGTGAATTTTGTACTATGGCCTAAATGCATCAGTTACCCTTTAAAGACTCTGACTCTATTTATAATAATTCTCTAGACCTTGTCTATGTTGACATTTGGGGGCCAACTCCCTTTGTTTTAAAATCTAGTTTTAAATACTACATATGTTTTCTTGATGCATGTATCAAATTCTCATGTATTTTTCTTCTTGTTAAAAAATCACAGGCTCTTATTGTTCTTCAAAATTACAAGACACTTATGGAAAACCAAACCAACATGAAACTAAAAAGTCTTCAAAGTGATCATGGTATGGAGTTTATGTCAAAATCTTTCAAAACCTTCCTACAACATAGTATTTCTCACCGTCTATCCTGCCTTTACACTCACCAACAACAAGGAAGTGTAGAGAGGAAGCATAGACATATAACTAAGACTGGTTTATCTCTCTTGGCTATTGCATCCATGCCCCTAGAATATTGAGATGTTGCTTTTACTACTGCATGCTTTCTTATAAACAGATTACCTATAGCAAAACTAAATTTTAAAAGTCCCTATGAAGCTCTCTTTCACAAACCACCAGATTATATGCCTCTAAGGATATTTGGATATGCTTGTTATCCCTTGCTAAGAACATACAATAAAGAAAGTTCAATTTTAAATATGAAATGTATGTGTTTTTGGGTTATGATTCGAAACATCAAAGATATAAATGTCTTAATATGGATGGCAAAACTTTTATCTCTAAAAATATACTATTTGATGAACTTATTTTTCCTTTTTTGGCTATGGAAGGCTTCAAATTCTTCTGCACTACACTCTCCTCGCTCTCCTAATAATGAACATGTTGGAGTCATCCCCTTGAATAGTCAATCTATTCAATCCGATTCTACTTCTATTTCTAACATACAACCTTCTCCTCTATATAACCAAAACTTATCTCACACTGTCACTCCTCCAAATTCTAACACTAATACCAGTACTCCTTCTCCCACAACCACCACCAAAACTACAATAAATTATGACATTTGTAGTTCATCCACCATTGATCTAACTACAACAAGCAATAATATTTGTAAGAACCGCGAATTAATTAACCGGTTAATTAACATAAAATAATAATAATTTAATTGTCCAGAATAGGTTCAAAATTTTAGAATATTAATTAGAAAATATAAATATGATATTTGAAAAATTTTCTTCGGAATAGTAATTTTCTTCGGAAAATTTCGTAAAAACGCGTACTGGTAAATTAACCGGCAGTACCGGCTTAAATCTGTCCGGTACTGTGCGAGAATGATAAAAACTGTAGAAAGACTTAGGAAAATAATTAAAGTTGAAAACCGGACACTAATTTTAAAGGTTTGGCCCAAAGTTGGGCCAAACGGGCTAAAAACCCTAACGGGTTGAACTGAGCCCAAGTTGGACCCAAGCCCAACATATAAGACCCTTCATTAATGAGCATTAAGGATGGCAACGGATTCCCATGGGGGCGGGGACATGCCCTCCACCCCCCGTCCCCGCCACCCATAATCCGTCCCCGTCCCCGCCCATCTCCACGATGGGTAATGGGGACCCTGTATCCGCCGGGGATCGGAGTCTCCGCGGATATCTGCGAATTCTTCAAAAAGTAAACAATTAAGAGAAATAAACAAAAATCTTCAATTATCATTACAATCATAATCTTCATCACCAACAATATTTAGTCATAACTCCTAAGTTCATAATCTATACCCAAACCAAATCAATCAAACACCAAAAATTACACAAACCATTAAAAACATTCATATTCATGCTTCCAATTTGAACACAACCAGATACCAAATTAATCAACCAGCCACATCAAACAGCAATTTACATTCGGCCATCACTAATCCAAAAACAAAATTTACACAAAATTCACAAACGAGCCATCAACCATCAAAGATCTTCTGCAAACCCACCTCAACCTTCATAAAAAATATAACCAAATCCTTCAAATATTCAAAAATTAATATTTCAAATATTCAACTATCCATAACCATATATCCTCACAACATAACAATTAACTTCAAATATTCAATTCCAATTTTTCTTTAGCCACTGCATTACCAAAAAAATAGAAGGACATATATATATGAAGTAAAATCACAAGATAATTGATTGAAATTCAAATAAAATTAAAGAAAATCATAGAAACCACAAGACAATTTATGAAAGAAATAAAAAATGCTTCAAGTAGATGAAAATTACAGAATCACTGAAGAAAAATAGCTTTTGTCTCTGCGAAGAAAATAAAGACGGCGACGGTGAAGAACGCTTCTGTCGCTGCCTAGGGCTGGATGTCAGGCGAAGAATGCTTCTCCTAGGGCTGGGTGTCAGGTACGTGAGTGATTGCGAACGAAGGTGCTGGACGGCGGAGAGAGTGTCTGAGTGGAGGAGGGTGGCAGAGAGAGTGTCTGAGTGGAAGAGGGTGGAGCGAATCTAAGAAAAGAAAAGAGAGCATGGAGGAGGGACGGAGAGGGAGAAGGAGAATCTGAGTTTTGAGAGGAGAGTGAGTGAGTGATGGCCGATAGAGAGGAGAGGGTTAGGAGTTAGGGTTTCAGAAATCATAACTAATATATATATAAGCCCCCGCCCCATTTATTTCGCGGATCCCCGTCCCCGCCCCCTACGGGTGAAAAAATGTCCCCATCCCCGTCCTCCCGCGGGTAAATCCCACGGATACCCGCCCCGCCAGGGGAAATTGCCATCCCTAATGAGCATTCAGCTCATTCAATACACCACACAACACAAACACAGCTGCAACATGAATTGAGAGAGAAGAGAGCAAGGGTTACAAATTTACTATTCATATCCACATTCAATCGCTCATAACTCGAGCTACAGTGCTCCGATTTGCGTGCCGTCGGCGTCTATGCGAAGCCCTCACCAAGCCCGTTAGTTCTATCTAACTTTTGTAGGTAAGATTTCGAATTTCACTCCCCATTCTGCTGCTCTAAGAAATTTGAAATTTTAGGTTTTGGTTTTGAGTGGGTTTTGTGTTTTCAATTGATTAGGTGGTATCTAAGGTTGGGCAATTAGTGGTTTGTGCCCCAAAGACCATCGAAAAAGGTAAAAAAACTCTTTACCTTGTGAATTTGTGTATTTAGAAACCAAGGTATTGATTTATGGTCATTTATATGGTTTTAGTTAAGTTTTTGCACTTGTTGGAGTTGATTTGGAGTTTGGAATGTGAGTTGGTGAATTGCTTGTGATTGGAAGCTTGTTTGGACTCAAAATTTGGGTATTATGCATATTGAGAATCGACCAATGTATGGTTTTGGTTTTCTCTATGTAATATGTAATATTTCTGGACACTTAGGTTAGTGGACCACAGGATATATAGGTTTGAATTGTTGATAATGGATTATGATTATTGATGCTTGTGATGAGTTTAATGAATTGTGATATTATTGTTGATTATTGAGATTGAAGTTGAATAATGATAATATTGAGTAGTGGTGTTGGATTTGGATGCTTGTGGGTGTTGATGAATGTGAGAATTTTTTAATTAAGGTTAAGTTGTGATTTATTGAAAACCTGAAGGTGTATAAGTAGGACTTTTGAGTGGGAATGGAGAAAATGTGTATGGATAGGTTGGAGAATAAATTGAAGGATATAAGAATATCGTTTAGGTACATTAGAATTATTTTGAATGTGGAATAAGAGATTTTTGATTGAGAGTTTGATAAATTTGAGGTTTAGAGAATTTTGGTAAAAATAGATTTTTGGTAAACTTTGACAGATCATATCTTGAGCTATTATTTTTGAAATTGAATGAATTTTATATCAAATTAAAGATAATCCAAAGGTATTTAAACGGTATAAATTTTGTAGAAATCTGAATTTTGTAGAAAAAGATATGATTGTCGGAAGTTGGTGTCAGAAATCTGAATTCTGTGATGTTGCAGAATTTGTAATTTCTGTTTTGTGTGCGCGTGCTCTGAACAGTGGCTACACTTTGACTTGTGCGTATGCACAACTTTGTGTGCATGCACACCCTGTGATTTTCAGAAAACGTGTGTACGCACACACGCACACATAGAAAGATGCTTACTGTTGAGAGCGATCGCACACTCTGGTGCGCACACACACCCTACGAGTTTTGCAAGTTGTGCGTACGCACAACAACGTGCGCATGCACACGCAGAGAAGTGCATTCTGTTGAGGGCGTTAGCACGTATTTGTGCATGTATTAAAAATGAAGACTTTTACTTTCTGTGCGTACGCACACCTCTATGCGTATGCACACTTTGAGAAAATTCTTCTGGGGTGCGTACGCACAACCCTATGCATACACACACTGCTCTGTTTTTTCAATGAAAACCTTATTTTCAACTGTTTTACCTTCTCGGCAAGCTTATAAACTTCCGTAGCACTTACCTAAGATTCTTTAACTTGTTTTTAGGCTTTGAAACATAGAAAATTCCATAAGTAAGTTAACTAGGTAAATTCAAGTAAAAAGTTTAGAAGATGGAGTACTGAGAGTGAATTAGTTAAGTGAAGTGGTAGAGTACTGTAAGGACGATTGGTATGATGAAATTGTGGAGTTGTGGATTTGATGATGCTTGAGACGAGTCTAGGACTTGGGGTGGAATGATGGCCTTACAGAAAATAATTTTTTTAAAATCCACTGAAATACTGTTTTATATTGCTATTGATGAGACGTTATGCGGCTGGCAGGGATGGTTCGGTTAATCCCGCCTGTTGAGGTCGCGGCGGCGGTGTAAGGGCTGTGGTTAGTTCCGCTTACGTTGAGATGTGAGGTCCGTGGCAAGAGGATCCCGCTCGCATACCTTCGGAATCACTAGAGTGTGCAGGCACTATATCTTGGACCGTGTTCTGGGCACGATATCTCGGCGGTTCCCATTCTGATATTGAAGGGCGACATCTCCATGGAGATGTGTCGGGTTGGCAGTTGAACCGACAATGTGATATCACAGCCAATAGGATAGGCATTCATCATGTGCATCTTCTATCTGTTTGCTTGCTTTGTCGACTTGAATTGCTTGCCAGCTTCTTGAATTTCGTGATATATATGCTATACCTGTGTTTTACTTGCATTGTTATTACTTGTGTTTTCTACTGGGATTGAGGAAGTTCGAAAGGCGGTGGCGATGGGATCACATGGCGGTTAGGTTAGTGAAAGGCTGTGGGACAGTGGTGAACTGATAGTTAGAAATCTCTTAAGTTAGTTTACCCCTTTTTCTAAAGGTTTTAAAGTTATGGTTTTAATTTTAATTATGCTTTAAGTTGAATCTTATGTGGATATGAAGTTCTAGAATTGCCTCTGGCGTCCCAAAATTTTATATCTTACATTACTGGGCACTGTTACCATACTGAGAACCTCTGGTTCTCATTCCGTACTTTGTTGTTATTTTTCATATGCAGATCACAACCCACCTCGGTGAATTGCTTGATGGTGAAAGAGCAGAGGACCTTTATTCTTAATTTGGACTCTTTTGGTTATTTTGATTAGTTATCTCTCTTTTGTATTTATATTTGTCTTAGAGGCCTACTTTGAGAGAGATATTGTATATGTTGTTTTACTGTTCAAAACTCTGTATTCTCTGTATATAACTATTCGGTTTAAACTCCGCGGGTTGCGGCTAGTACGTTATGACTATTCTACTTATATGGATATCTCGTATCTATATCTTGTGCCTCAATTTGTATAGCTTCGTGTGAATGTTTCGTGCTTTTGAGACTCTGTTTTGAGCTTATTTCTTTATCGGGCTTCTAGAATTATTATTCCTTCTATATATATTTATGTATAAGTCTTAGAATTGTCGTAACCTTTTATTAATCTTTGCTTTACGGCTAGAGGTAAGGCTTAGGGTAATTAGGGTGTTACATTTAGTAGTATCAGAGCGGTTTGTCCTCGTGAGCCTGAGGGATGGACCGATTGTGCTTTATTGCATACTTTGTGTGTCTTTTCTTTGATGCTATTAGGTTATCCACTTGATATTTCATAGCATGCTTGTTTGTGAGTGCCAGTTTGGGATAATTGAAACACTAGGCTTTTGATATTGGGACTGATCACTTTGATATCGATTGTTTGGTGTAGACCGGAAACCCAATGGCCACTCGCGGACGAGGTCGAGCATGCTTCATTGCGTACTCTGGATCATTTTTCTTTCATGCTATTTAGGTTATTTGCTTGATATGTGTATAGCATACTTGTTTGTGAGTGCCTTTTTGGGATAATTGAAGCACTAGGCTCAAGATATTGAGACTGATCACCTTGATATCAATTGCTTGGTGTGGACAAGACCCTTAATGGTGACTCACGGACGAGGTCAGACACGTACTCGGAGAGAAAATGAGGGTAACCCGTCGACGGACAATCGCGCTGAACTCATGGCGGTGATGACTAACTTAGTTAACACGATTCAAGCGAGCACTGCTATGACTATTCATGCTATGCAGCGAACAAGGCAATCAGCCAGAAACGAAAATGGAGAAGGTGCTAAGGACAGCTTAAGTGGTGTTCCGAGAATTCTAGCTGCTTTTTCTGAAAGTTGACCCGCCGGTTTTCAATGGATCGACAAACCCTACTAAAGCAGACAACTGGTTTCAAGTTGTGGAGAGTGCATTGCGAACTCAACATGTACCGTATGACCAGTTTGTGGAATATGCGACTTATCAATTAGTAGGAGAAGCTCAGCAATGGTGACAAGGAGACCGCCGACTGCTACACCAACAAAATGTGGACATTACATGGGCGTTATTCCAGGCAGCTTTCTACAAGAAGTACTTTCATGAGCCAATAAGGGAGGCCAGAGAGTTAGATCTCATACAGTTGAAGCAAGGGTCTATGACTATAGCCGAATACACTAACAAGTTCGAAGAACTCTGTAGGTTCTTGAGAATAAGTCAGGGTGCCCCTGAGTCCTATGAGGGCTGTAAATGCATCAAATACCAAGTAGGGTTGAGGGAAGATATCATGCGTGTTGTGGCTCCATTGGAGATTAAAGGATTCTCAGAATTGGTGAACGAGGCAAGAGTGGTGGAGGATTGCATTAAGAAGAAGACTTTAATGAGAAATACTCGCAGGGGTACCAGTAGCAAAGGTCGTGAAAAGTATTTTCCACCAGGAGGCCAGATCTTCAAAAGGGATGGACATGCCACTCAGCATCCTCATGGTCAAGGAAACTTCCGAAGAAACAACAATACCCAGTTTCAATGGGCAAAAAGAAATGGTCGATGCTATACTTGTGGATTATTTGGACACATTACCAGGGACTGCCGTCGTGGAAAAAACCAGGATGCGAGTCAGAACTAACAGTAAAGCCATGTATTCGCTGTGAACGCCCTATGTGGGAGCCTGAGATAAGAGGTAGGTGTATAATTGGTTATAAAACTTTAACTGTATTGTGCAATATTGGGACAACGCATTTACTCATAGCTTGTGACGGAGAGAAAGGTTTGAGAATAAAGGTGTCAAACTTAGTATTAAAATTTAGGACCAAACTCACTTGTGCAGCGTAGAGTATTACCACTAGAGCTGATAGAACTTAGGAACATTTTTGGTTGGCGTGGGCAAATAATCCAATTCTTAAAGACCAACAAGTCAGAGTAACGCTGCGGAAGCACAGTGATCTTAATGACGGTGTGAGGTTTTGTACGAATGAGAGCACCAATACATCCTTGTGAACCGATCTATCTTTTCCCTTGTAAATAGCATTAGGGCTCTTTCTTTCGAAATCCCTCTTGGTGAATAAATTGAACCTTTCCCAAATCCTATTCTTTGTTTGCACATATCCTCGCACGAACCTTGTACTCCTTGAGGTGAGCTTGAACGTGTACTATTGGATTGAACCGCCTTTATTCAAGGGCTCGTGATCCTCTTAAAATTAGTAAAGACATGTTTTGATTCAATTTGCCTTACTGTTTCCTCCAAAGAATCTTGATTTGGAATTTCTTTCTTGAGGTGTACTCTAATTTTCTTTCTAATGCATTTTCTTATTTTCTATAACCTTGTCTGAACACAACATAATGTACCTTTTCAATTTCTTACGGATATCCTTCGAAATTGTTTCCTCCCTTTTGAGCTTGGTATCCCTTCAGATAACTTGAGCTCATTTTGACATTGCATACAATCGTCAGACGCAACCATCGATATGTTAGTTCCTTAGGACACAACTTATGAACACGAAGGATGAAACCGGTGAGCATGCGACTTTACAAGGAGTTGTGAAGCTTTGGTTTTGCAAATGGCGTTACCGATAACTGAGTCAACACACAAAGGTGCCCATTGGTACAAACGTCAGATTATGGGGGAAATTCTTTAAGACTTGAAAGAAATATTAACTACAGCGCTAGTGTTTGCACTGCTTGAACCCCATGGACCATTAAGGATCTACTGGTATGTTTCATAGAAAAATCTTGGAGTGCGTTCTGATGTAACATCAGGATGTAATGGTTTATGCATCACGACACTTGAGGCTGCACGAAGTAAATTCTCTTACTTTTAATCTGGAGCCTGCTGTGTTTGTGCTTGTGTTGAAGATGTGGAGCAAGGAGGAACTACCTCCATGGAGATGGATGTAATCACTAAAGGACTACGATTTTGAGTTAAGCCATTACCCAGGAATTTCCGCGCTTGACTTTGGTTTTTACGTGTAGATTATAGGGGGGTTAATATAACATTTGGTACATGGTGAATCATAGAGTGCAGAGGTAAGTAGAGAAGGAGAAAAATAAGTGAGAATAAATTTAGGCTTGAATTTTTTGCTGAGTTTAACATTTGATTTTAGTTATGATAAGTAGAAATTTATTAGTTGTTTAGTATGTCTAAGGGAGGCTGAATTGTATACATTGATGAAACTGTAAATGAATTGGATAATTAGATACGGAATAAACAGTATGGTGGTATTGTGGACCTTGCGATTTTGTCAAATGAGTAAAGAAAATGGAGAATAGAATATTTTAGGTGTTGGAATGATTGAATGTGATTGAGTGGTTGGTATTGAAATTGTGGTTAGTATAAGAATTGTTGTTAGGCTTTGAAAATGTTGAATGGTTGGAAATTTATGGATATTGTACTTGGAGCTGTAGAAAATTGTTTAAGATTAGAATTAGGCATAGAGACCCTACAAGGCACTAAGTTATGAATTAGTCTTAGGATAAGCGTAAACGCTATTTGGGTCAAGTTGAGGAAGTTTAGAAGTAAGCCTAGGTTTTGTAATCCGATAATGATGTATGACTTGACTGAATAATTAGATTAGTTAATTAATTAGTGCCAGAAAAATCAGAGTGGTGCAGCAGAAGCTTGTGGCATGCAATGAAACATGATAGTTGGGAATATAGGTAGTAGAATGGTGACTAAATGTATCTTAGGCTTGAATACTTGAAGAGTTTAGTAGGTTATGGTAAGTAAGGATTTCTAAAAAACTAAGTTTAATTATGGCTGTAAGATTAGATTGAATTAGAGTAGGTTTTGGAGATGATAATAGGTGTAATTGAATTGAAATGCCAATGTTGTATTGAGGTTGATTGAAAGGAGCTAAGAGTGAGAAGAATGAGTACAGCGTAGGCTTGAATTCGATTAAGATATGGCGTTATAAATAAGAATAAAGGATGTAGAAAGGAATTTGAGCTGACATGGAGGGATGAAAAGAAGCGTAATAAGAGGTAGGTTTAAGTTTATGGAACATTTAATGATGATGATGGGTAAACCAAATTTTGAGGACGAAATTTCTTATTTGGTGGGGAGAATGTAAGAACTGCGAATTAATTAACTAATTAATTAACGTAAAATAATAATAATTTAATTATCCGGAATAGGTTCAAAATTTTAGAATATTAATTAGAAAATATAAATATGATATTTAGACACAATAGATTTTTCTGAGTTGGAATATTTAATTTTCTTCGAAAAATTTCGTAAAAATGTGTACCGGTAAATTAACCGGCAGTACCGCCTTAAATCTATCCGGTACTGTGCGAAAATGATAAAAACTATAGAAAGACTTAGAAAAATAATTAAAGTTGAAAACTGGACACTAATTTTAAACGTTTGGCCCAAAGTTGGACCAAATAGGACAAAAACACTAACGGGTTGGACCGAGCCCAAATTGAGTCCAAGCCCAACATATAAGACCCTTCTTTAATGAGCATTCAGCTCATTCAATACACCACACAACACAAACACAGCTGCAACTTAAATTGAGAGAGAAGAAAGCAAGGGTTACAAAGTTACCATTCACATCCATATTCAATCGTTCATAACTTAAGCTATGGTGCTTCGATTCGCGTGCCGTCAGCCGCTACGCGAAGCTATTGCTAAGCCCGTTAGTTCTATCTAACTTTTGTAGGTAAAATTTCTAATTTCACTCCCGATTCTTCTGCTCTAAGAAATTCAAAATTCTAGGTTTTTGTTTTGAATAGATTTTGTATTTTCAATTGATTAGGTGGTACCTAAGGTTGGAAAATTGGTGATTTGTACCCTAAACACCATCGGAAAAGGTAAGAAAACTCTTTACCTTGTGAATTTGTGTATTTAGAAACCCTAGGTATTGATTTATGGTCATTTATATGATTTTAGTTAAGTTCCTGCACTTGTTGGAGTTGATTTGGAGTTTGGAATGTGAGTTGGTGAATTGCTTGTGATTGGAAGCTTGTTTGGACTCAAACTTTGGGTATTGTGCATATTGGAAATCGGTCAATGTATGGTTTTGGTTTCCTCTATGTAATATGTAATATTTCTGGACATTTAGGTTAGTGGACCACAGGATATATAGGTTTGAATTGTTGATAATGGATTATGATTATTGATGCTTGTGATGAGTTTAATGAATTGT
Source organism: Arachis ipaensis (assembly GCF_000816755.2). Taxonomy (NCBI): domain Eukaryota; kingdom Viridiplantae; phylum Streptophyta; class Magnoliopsida; order Fabales; family Fabaceae; genus Arachis; species Arachis ipaensis. Next base: position 25,368,836 of record NC_029792.2, read on the forward strand.
GATATTATTTTTTATTATTGAGATTGAAGTTGAATAATGATAATATTGAGTAGTGATGTTGGATTTGGATGCTTGTGGGTGTTGATGAATGTGAGAATTTTTTAATTAAGGTTAAGTTGTGATTTATTGAAAACCTGAAGGTGTATAAGTAGGACTTTTGAGTGGGAATGGAGAAAATGTGTATGGATAGGTTGGAGAATGAATTAAAGGATATAAGAATATCGTTTAGGTACATTAGGATTATTTTGAATGTGGAATAAGTGATTGTCGATTGAGAGTTTGGTAAATTTGATGTTTAGAGATTTTTGGTAAAAATAGATTTTTGGTAAACTTTGACGGATCATATCTTGAGCTATAGTTTTTTAAATTGAATGAATTTTATATCAAATTAAAGATAATCCAAAGAGCTTTAAAACAGTATAGATTTTGTAGAAATTTGAATTTTGTAGAGAAAGATATGATCATCAGAAGTTGGTGTCAGAAATCTGAATTCGGTGATATTGCAGAATTTGTGATTTCTGGTTTGACTTGTGCGTATGTGCGCACGCACAACCTTGTGTGCATGCATACCCTGTGATTTTCAGAAAACGTGTGTACGTACACACTGGTGCACATGCACACGCAAGGAAATACCTACTGTTGAGAGCGATCGCACATACTGATGCACACACACACCCTACAAGTTTTGCAAGTTGTGAGTACGCACGACATCGTGCACACGCACACGCTAGGAAGTGCCTTCTTTTGAGGGCATTCGCACGTATCTGTGCGTGCATTCAAAATGAAAACTTTTACTTTCTGTGCGTACCACACTTTGAGAAAATTCTTCTGGGGGTGCGTACGCACAACCTTATGTGTATGCACACTGCCCTGTTTTTCAATGAAAACCTTGTTTTCAACTGTTTTTACCTTCTCGGCAAGCTTGTAAACTTCGTAACACTTACCTAAGATTCTTTAACTTGTTTTTAGGCTTTGGAACATAGAAAATACCATAAGTAAGTTAACTAAGACAAGAGTAAGGGTTGTGGTTAGTCCTCCTTACGTTGAGATGTGAGGTCCGTGACAAGAGTATCCCGCTCGCATCCCTTTGGAATCACTAGAGTGTGCATGCACTATATCCTGGACCGTGTTCTGGGCACGATATCTCAGGGGTTCCCATTCTGAGACCAAAGAGTGACATCTCCATGGAGATGTGTCGGGTTGACAGTTGAACTGATAATGTGATATCATAGCCAATAGGACAGGCATTCATCATGTGCATCTTCTATCTGTTTGCTTGCTTTTGCCAACTTGAATTGCTTGCCTAATTGTATAACATGATTACTTGCTTCTTGAATTTCTTGATATATGCTATACTTGTGTTTTACTTGCATTGTTATTACTTGTGTTTTCTACTGAGATTGAGGAGGTTTAGAAGGCGGTAGCAATGGGATCGCATGGCGGTTAGGTTGGTAAAGGCTGTGGGACAGCGGTGAACTGATAGTTAGAAATCTCTTAAGTTAGTTTACTCCTTTTTCTAAAGGTTTTAAAGTTATGGTTTTAATTTAAGTATGCTTTAAGTTGAATCTTGTGTGGATATGAAGTTCTAGAATTGCCTCGGGTGTCTCAAAATCTTATATCTTACATTACTGGGCACTATTACCATACTAAGAACCTCCGGTTCTTATTCTGTACTTTGTTGTTGTTTTTCAGATGCAGGTCGCAACCCACCTCGGTGAGTTACTTGATGGTGACAGAGCGGAGGACCTTTATTCTTAATTTGGAGTCTTTTGGTTATTTTGATTAGTTCTCTCTCTTTTGTATTTATATTTGCCTTAGAGGCCTACTTTGAGAGAGATATTGTATATGTTGTTTTACTGTTCAAAATTCTGTATTGTCTGTATATAACTAGCCGGCTTAAACTTCGCGGATTGCGGCTAGTACGTTATGACTATTCTACTTATATATCTATATATATCTGGATATCTCGTATCTATATCTTGTGCCTCGATTCGTATAGCTTCGTGTGAATGTGTTGCGCTTTTGAAACTCTGTTGTGAGCTTATTTCTTCATCGGGCTTCTAGAATTATTATTCCTTCTATATATATTTATGTATAAGCCTTAGAATTGTCGTAACCTTTGATTAACCTTTGCTTTACGGCTAGAGGTAAGGCTTAGGGTAATTAGGGTGTTACAATATCCCAATCTCTGAGATAGAGATTCAACTCCCTCCTAGTACACCTATTGCTAACACAACTCCGTCTCTTTCTTTCAATATTCATCCCATGACCACTAGGCTCAAATATGGTGCTATAAAGCCTAAAAACCTTATGGTTATTGTTGGCTCTTCTGATTTAATCAATCAAGTATCAAAAAATGCGAAACAGGCACTCACTTGTTCTCATTTGAAGCAGGCTATGGACAAAGAATTTGAGGCTCTAATTAAATGTGGGACGTGGTCCTTGGTTGATCCTCCATCCAATGCAACCATTGTTAGTTACAAATGGGTATATACCATTAAAAAGAGTGCAGAAGGTAAAATTCTCAAGTATAAGGCATGATTAGTTGCTAAAGGTTTTCACCAAGTAGAGAGAAATGACTTTGAAGAAATTTTCATCCCTATGGTGAGGCTAGTATCAGTGTGAATTATAATCACTATTGTACTCATCCAAAGTTGGTGCATAAGACAGATTGATTTTGATAATGCATTCTTAAATAGTGCATTATCAGAAAATGTCTATATGCAACAGCCAATTGGATACAATGAAAAGCAGCCAGTGAAAGTTTACAAACTGCACAAGACCATCTATGATCTCAAGCAAGCCCCAAGGGCTTGGTATAATACTCTTGCTTCTACTTTAAGAAATCCTGGTTTTCGAAATACAACTTCTGATGTGGCATTGTTCATAAGAAAAACAAATTCTGATGTCACTTACATGCTGATATATGTGGATGATATCATTGTTATAGGGTCAAACTCTATTGAAATAGATAAATTAATCAAATAGTTGAATTGTATTTTTCCTTTGAAGGATCTTGGTTTTTTTCATTTCTTTTTAGGACTTGAAGCTCATTATTTACCTAACCAAAAATTGTTACTCACTCAAACAAAATATGAAAAAGACTTGCTAAATCGTGCAGGGATGAATAATTCAAATCCTATGCCTACACCTATGATGACATCTTTAAAGATGAGCGAAAGCGACTCAGATCCTTATGAAGATCCTAAGCAATACAGATCCATTATAGGAGCCTTATAGTATCTCACAATTATAAGACCAGATCTAGCATTTATTGTAAATAAAATTTCTCAATTTATGCACTCACCAACCATTCAACACTGGAAGGCAGTCAAGAGGCTACTTAGATATCTACAAGGTACATTTCATGAAGGTTGAATTTTTTCCAAATGCACTGACTATCGTATCTTATTTTTTGCATATTCAGACTAGGCTTCGGACTTAGATGATAGGTGGTCGACTACTAGTTACTGTATCTACCTTGGCACAAATTTAATAGCTTGGAAGAGTGGTAAACAATCCAAGATTAGCAGGTCTACAACTGAAGCAGAATATAGAGCGATAGCCTCAGCTCAGACTGAGATCATGAGCATCAAGCAGCTATTGGGAGAATTGGGAGTCCCACAAACAATATCTCCAACAATTTATTGTGACAATAATAGCACATGTGTACTTGCTGCGAATCTTGTAATACACAGCAGGTGCAAGCATTTGGGATGGATTTTCATATTATTAGAGAACTGGTTAATTCTAAATAATTCTATGCGATTCATATCTCTGCTCTTGACCAAGTAGCAGACTTGTTAAGAATCTCTCTCAATTACCCTATTCACCAAATTTAAGAGCAAACTTAGGATATGGACTCATCCCTCATTATGTTTGAGGGGGTGTTGAGGGTAAGACTGTAAATAAAAAATAGTTTGTTAGCTAGTTTTAGCTAGTATTAGTTGATAGTTAATAAAAGTGGATATTTTGTTATTCTGTTTTGTCCATCTCAACAGCTTTATTAGCTTCTCTGTTTTAGTAAGTGTGTGTGTATATCTAGTACAATGTATATAATGTAAGTAGAAGTGATAAAATAAAATCAATTCGATTCTATGTGATTATTCTCTCTTTTTCATATTGTATTTTTCACCAAAAGTTAATTGATACTATTCTTAGCAATTTTATTGAGATTCTCAACTATAGTAAAGTTCTATTGCAGTATTCATTCGTGTAACATAATCGATACTTAATATTTAAATTAAATAATGATAAGTAATAAATTTAATTAATTACTTAAAGAGGTTAAAATGATAAATTTTTATTTTGCTTAAAAATGGTTAAATATTTTTCACCTTGATACTATTCTTAGCAATTTTATTGAGATTCTCAACTATAGTAAAGTTCTATTGCAGTATTCATTCGTGTAACATAATTAACATAATCTATTTAAATTAAATAATGATAAGTAATAAATTTAATTAATTACTTAAAGAGGTTAAAATGATAAATTTTTATTTTGCTTAAAAATAATTAACTAATTG
>NC_029792.2:25375733-25386717 GCF_000816755.2 Arachis ipaensis
TTATATAATTAAAATATATAGATAAATGATACTATCACTTCAATTTTTTGCAATTTTTTTATACAAATATCTGCTCATTCTTATAGGTTGAACTTACTCATCATCTTTTAATTCAACAACTTTAGTATTTGTGTTGAGTTTTGGTATTGATACATAAACTATAAATAATTTTCATGGATTGCAAAATCTTTTGTATTAGTTATTTATTATAATGACATAATTTTACAAGAAAAAGAGAAATTATTATATCAAGTCATATTGTATAGTATATAATGAGAATAATAATACTAGATAGTCTATTGTTTTAATAACTAAGTTTAACTAAATATTTTATGTACGTATTTTTCTTTTATGTCTCTCTATATCTCTCTTTCTCTCTCAAAAGAATAAGAATAAGAATAAGAATAAGAAGACAAAAAAACGAAATAAATGCATAACAAAAATGAAGTAATAGCAAAAACAAGTTGCAAAAAAAATTACAACATTAAAAGAAATATTTTTATGTATTTTTAGAAAAATTTATGTTTAGTTTTGTTCAGAATTTTATAATTTTTATTTCATTTTTTGGTTTATTATATTCAACAATAAGCACAAAAATTTTTGAAGCAAAAATGTAATTATACAAACAATAACACATAAATTCTGCCCGAAGAAAAAAGAAGTCGAACAAGTTCTAGTTGATTTAAAATTTTATTATGTCACGGTTAAAAATTTTTTTGTGTCATAGCTAAAAAATTTTAATATTATTTTTTTGTTTTATGTTTTTTCAAATATTTTTTTTTCTTTTTTCATCATCTTCTTTTTGTTTTACTTTTTTATAATTCTTCTTGTTCTAATAAAAATACAAAAAAAAAATTTAAAAATTAAAAAAATACTGCTAACACCAAGAGGAGGATCGGATGAGAAGAAATTTAAAAAAAAATTCAGCAACAACAACAATAAAGAAGAAGGAAGAGGCGAAGAAGGAAACGCATAAAAAAAAATATAACACGAAAAAAAATACAAAAAAAATATATGATTTACACGTACATTATGTGAGTGATTTTTTGTTGAGTTGAATCAACTTGATTAAATTTAATTATAAAAAATACTTATATATGTAGTAAGATTCTAATAAAAATACAAAAAAAAAATTGATATCCAATTTTTTTTTTAAACATCGTTCGTTATCTATAATTTAAAAAAAAAATCTTGCTATTTCCAAAATTAAGAGATCATGGGTCAAACATTGGAAATTACTTAAAGTTATAAATTAAGAGATCATGGGTCAAACAATAAATTACTTGTCATCTTAACTAATTTTATTTTTATTAATTTTATATACAACAAATATAAGAGTGAATCCTGCTTATTAATACACTAAATATTGTATAACAAAAAACTTCGGGCAAAAAGGTGTAGCTTTCTTTCACTTATTTTAGCTTATTATACAGTATATATGATTTGTAATTTTAAAACAACATAGTGGACGTGCCGGAGTGGTTATCGGGCATGACTAGAAATCATGTGGGCTTTGCCCGCGCAAGTTCGAATCCTGCCGTTCACGTTTTTTTTTATCTAATGAAAATTTGATTTTTATAATTATGATATATTTGAATATATTTAGTAAAGAGATGTGTCAAATTTAAATTTGGGTTTAGAAAAATGAATGAGAATAAAATACAAAAAATATAAATATAAAATTATGAATTAATTTTATAATCATAATCTAATGAAAATTTGATCTTATTTAAAAAGACATAGACTTTTTATATTAGAGTTGTACAAAATTACATTTTTATTTGTTGCTTCTATCTTTATATTTGTTTTAATTGTCATATTTTGTCTTTTTATACAGTGTTCTTTGGGTTGCAAATAATTAAAAAAATAAATAAAAATAAAAAAACCAAAAATATAAATTATTTTTATAATTATGATATATTTGAATATATTTAGTAAAGAGATGTGCTAAATTTAAATTTGGATTTAGAAAAATAAATGAGAATAAAAAATACAGAAAATATAAATATAAAATTATGAATTAATTTTATAATCATAATATATTTGAATGTATTTAATAAAAAAATGTGACAAATTTAAACTTACTTAAAGGAGTTTTCGTTAATTGGTATGAAATATTAAGAAATAAAGAGTAGTAAAATCTTATGTAGCATGCATAAGTAGACTAAACAATGTAGTAGTAAGAGTATTAATATATTTAAGTTGTAGAATTTTAATATTTGTAACTGAAAATTTTTATAATTATTATTATGGCACTTTTAATATATATATTTATTGTATTTAATTAGTACTTTACGTTTTGATTGAATAATAATAGATACGATTTTTTTTAAAAAACTTTTTACTAAAAGATGATTGGTTGATTTTTAAATTTTGCCAAGTAAAATTATTAACATAGCATCATTAGTAGGAGAAATTTGGCTTAAATACAATATAGAAGAATTTAGGTGTAGACTTTCGTATAATAAGAATAGATAGATAGATGTTAAAACATGGCCAAATATCAAGTAGGAATGTTATATGTCATGATTTGCAAACAAAAATCACAATGCAATGCTCTCTAAAACACAATGCCATTTGTTATTAGATATGTCACAATGCTACAAAATATGACTTGACTGGCAACCGTTATTAACCCTTAAGATTTAGACATATAAACGTTGACTTTTTATTTGACAAGTCCAATCCCAATCTCAAACCCGATAAAAGAGGTAGACTGTGTGAGGTGTTAAAACTTAAAAAGTTTTGTCGAATTTCTACACCACGGATCATAAATGGATGTCTCATCTACTGAGATAAAATTTTGGTGTTGTTATAGTACCAAAGTTCAGCATCAATATGCTTAAGCTAATAAGCATTCTTCTTTTGCAATTGCAAATTATACTCTTTCTTTGACAGTCGAAAAACTTTGGAACATATTTAACATAGTTATAGTAACTGCTAAAACTTTACAAGAGCACGTGAGCACCTTGTATTGATCTTATAGTAACTGTCAAAAACTGTTTTTACATTTTAAAGTTCTAATACAGAATTTAAGCAACACAATAACCATTGGAGAGGTCCCCTAACCAGAATCTTTTAAGGGGCACCCACCCAAAGCTATGATTCAACTGCAGCGTAGCTGGTAGCTGAGTATCTTCATCCTTTTGCTTCTTTTTCTTGCTTTCTGTTTGAGCTTAAACTAATCCAGACAGAACTTTCATAGGATTAGCAATGATCTATGGTCTTGCATCAGAGTTCATTAAGATACAGGCAACCTCAGTTCTGATGTTCTACAGGAAATTGACCAACAAAGACAACAGCCAAAACACCATCAGGCAGAGATTAGTTGCTAGCACACACTACTGATGATCTGTGATGTTAAATAATGGCCTCAACAGCAACGCATTCGCATACTGGAGACCAACGTCAAAACCATAGTTGAAGTTGTTTGATCTCATCAACTAGTGTTAGTGGCCACCTTCGATGGTTAGTTACATTGATGAAGCTTTAACAAAACTGGAAAATAATGAGGACTCATCATTCAGAAGAACCTGTGGATTTCCTTGTTCAGCCTACACAGACACAACACAAGGGAAAATGATGTTATTCAATGAGGTGGGTTAACAAGTACCTGCTCAAGTAGCTAAAAATTGTTGCTTGTCCCATGGAAAGCACACTGTAAAGAGATTTGCAAAGTTTTTGGAATTTTAGGAGCTACATACTAAGTAATGTTGAACCATGAACTAATCAAGTAATAAATCAACAAGGTTCGGTAAAAAATAACCTTAAGCTGCTTATTACCCTTTTGACATGTGAAACATACAAGAACAGCTAAATCTTATCTTTCTAACTGGGGTGGGGTCAATTACATAGATCAAATGTCAGTATAGTGCTTTGTCATAGATCATATCTATGAGGTGAGATGCGGAATAAAACAAAATGAAACATACCAGGTTGCCATGGTCTAAAATCAGAATGCTATCCATATTTAAGACAGTAGAAATCCTGTGAGCAATTGTGATCACTGTCATGCCTTTGCACTTGCTGGATATGGTGGTGTGGAGAAGCGAAGCAGTTTGAATGTCCACATTGGCAGTGCATTCATCCAAACAGAGAACCTACAAGGACAAGAATACAAAAATAACCTTGTTGTTATGCCTTTGTATGATGTATAGTTTGTTTCTCAAGGAAGACACTATCATCCTTCATTAACAGCAAAATTACTGTTATGATGGAAATTCAAACTATAACCACTTCTCTTGAATCATCACCCGTACTTTTGAAGATTTAAGAAGCGCACGTGCAAGGCAAAGAAGCTGCCGCTGGCCAACGGAAAACGATATACCTCCTTCCTTTACAAGAATATCCAGCCCTCCAGCTTCTTCTACTTCCTCTTTCACATGGCACTTCTCCAAAGCATCCCAAATTTTTAAGTCGTCACTCATCTTAAATGGATCTAGGTTCTCCCTGGAGTTTTGAAACACGTTGAAAAATTTAGCAGACATGACATATTGTGCAATTAATAATTTGCATCAGAATCATCAAATGCAAAGACATTCCAGTTCTGTACCTTAATGATCCATTGAACAAGAATGGACTCTGAGGCACAATAGCCAAATGTGTACGCAGTTCTCTGACAGGAACATTTCTAATGTCCGTACCATCAACTAAAATGGAGCCTGAACATATTGGGGTCAGGCAGAAAAGGGCATTTAACACACTAGACTTTCCAGCACCTGTTCTTCCAATTATTCCAACCTAATTCATGCCATGTAAAAAGTATGAAGAATGACGGGGTTAATAATCATAGAAACTTTCATTGCATATTCAAGTATCACTAACTAACCTGTGTCCCTCCAGCAATAGTAAAACTAAGATTGTAGATTGCAGGTGCCAAAGATGGCATATATTTCAAAGTGACATTCTGGAATTCAATAACTCCTAGGTTAGGCCAATCTGGATTCACATTTAAGCATCCAGCTTGTTCTTCTTGAGGAATGTCCATGTACTAGATATGTTAACGAATGTTAGTTTCTGCAAAATAAATCAAAACACGTCTCTAGAAAATGAAACAAGTCTTTTCATACTTGAAGTGCTCTTTCAACTGAAACCATCTCCTTTTCTGTTTCAGTGAAACTTGTTAAAAAACTCCCCAACAAGGATACGATAGGAGCTGCATATGAGAGGGCCAATCCTACCTGTCAGAATAAATAATTGTGATATGTTTAATTTTGCATTAATTGGCTGATCTAATCAAAGATTAATAAAAGGGTAATCGACAGACCAGCCCTGGGGTACCAAAGTTGATAGGCAGACTTCTATGAGATCCAACAACAGCCATCAAAGCTATGAATGAGATGATAAATGCACCTAATAACTGGAAGAAGTTCAAGATTACAAGCAATTGAGAATAAGAACATGAGATTATAGATTTCATAAGTTCAAACCTAACCTTTTATATACAAAAGGGAATTGAGAGAAATTTGGCGAACAACTTTTTTTCCCCTATTATAGCCCTTAACTCCCCCCACTAATTAAGCAGTAAAATATTTATTGAAATAACTTCTTGCTATTCCTTATACTTAAACCCAAGATAACTTAATAAGAGAGCAAAGTACTTATCATGTAGACTAGTCTCACATTTGTTACTATTACACATAATAAAAATAATGCATATTAATCCACTAGCTTATTTAAATTCTACATTAATAAATCTTATATAAGGCATAAACCGTAGGTTTATTGCTGCATTTTCTTTGCTTGAAATGTTGCAAAACATATTTAAGGCAAAGAACTACCTGAAGACGCAAGGAAAGCCATAAACTTGCTACAGTCTCTGTGTATGAAGTCTTTTGATACAATGTGATGTGTTCAATGAATTTGGCAAAGAAGAAGTCCTGTCCATAATTCCCATTTTGTTATAGTTAACTCATTGCACAAAAGTCAAGGCTAGTATAAAAATCACTACACATAGGGCAAGCAACAAATCCCTTCAGAAAACAAAACTTCCCAATAATAAAGTGGAATATAAGTCACCCAAATCAAAATATGGATGACAAACTGTATTGGAAGTCCCAAAAAAAGGGGGAAGAAAGAAAAACAAATTGACATGCATCAAGCAGGAATTTTATGTGAAACAATAAAACAGAAAAATATAATCTCTTGTCTCAGCAGCTCTATTCCATGCACAAAATTTTATGTTCTTCATGGCTATGATAAGAAGTAAGAATTTACAAATAGCCGTATCTCATATGGACTCATTGATGTGATATGATAAATGTACTTTTGTTTGTCCTTTAATTCAGTTTTTCTTTTCTTCTTCTTTTTTTTTCTGATGTACATTCTTCTTCAAAACCCTCTCCCCACATGATCCAATGTTTAACAATTGCTCCCCCTCATCCTGTGATTATTATTATTATTAAACTCTGATATGGTGTATATATTTACCTCGGATTTGAAAGCCCTTATAGTTGAAGTTCCATCAAGTGTTTCTGAGAAAGATGTATATATTGGAGAACGAGAAACACTGTCCAATCGGCGTAATTCTCTTGATGTGGATCTGTAGAAGAACTGAATGCACACTAAAATCAGTTGAACGATGTATATCATACCAAGATTATGAATACTCACAGTTATATTTATAAACAGACCATAATTGATCTGAAGTTTAAAAAACTACCTTTTTTTATGAAGAATTCCAAATTATACAATACAATAACATCAATCCTTATAGGTGCGTTAAAAGCAAAGAAAGTGGATAGATCAAGGAAATGAAAAACAAGACCAACAAATACCTGTAGTTTACTGTAGATATACCACAATGGCAATAGGAGGACTAGGAAGAAGACCTACAGAAAATGAAAGGATAAAATTACTTCAACGATGAGGAAGGCTAGTACGAATTTCAAATTTTCATAAAATGTTAGCGAAATAAGAAAAAAAATTAGGGATACCTGTACATATGACAAAATGATTGCAATGCCCAACAGGCCTACAAAATTAGCCAGGAGAATGTTCATAATGAATGGAAGAGAATCATCAATTGTATAAAGATCTGAAGATAATCTGCATGAAAAAATATAAATCATGAAACATGTTAAAGAAAATTTCATGTTAATATAATCTGCTATGGTCTGAAGACATCTGATTCTAACCTGTTCAGTATTCTTCCACCCGGGGTCTGATCAAAGAATCGCACAGGTGCATTGATAAGCTTGCTAAGCAGTCTATTGTGTACCTTAATTGCTGCTTGTAATCCACCAAACGCAAAAGAGAATGCCCTCACCAATGTGAAAAAGGAATTCACAGCACAAAATAGACATAGTATAGCCTGCAACATTAATTTCACACTCAGATTAGGAAGCTATAATATCAGTACCTGATGGGATAAGGTTATTCACTACATAACCAAATGGTTCAATATTATATACAGTAAAGAGAGCATGAATTTTCAATTATGCTTTAAACTGAACTTCTAACAAGCTAGTTTCATTTAACTACTTCTTTCTGAAACATCATATTAGAATAATAAAAGGAAATTTGAAGGGAAAGAAAGAAAGAAAGAAAGAAAGAAACTACTTTGTTGTGCTTTTTGGATTAGACATTTGATGCCAGAAAATATGTAATTGTATCAGTCATAGTCCACAAAGAGAAATCCAGTACGAAAACTAGTATCACAGATTAGCTACCCACCAGATAGAAGGACACAGAGTGCACTGTTTGACCAGTTTCTGTTGTATCAACCCAATATGATAGCCATAAATCATTTCCATTCCGAGATGCTTGCATGAGGATAGCTGACAGGCATATAACAACTGTAACAAACTGACCAATGAAGACAGCATAGTTCCTGCAAATTGCACTAAACTGTTAACCAACAATTGGAATTATTATCCAAAGAGCACAGTAGTTAATCCACAAAACTGACAAGATAAGCTCCCTGAACATCACTTGTATCATCAATTTATGATCTATTACTCACTTATACACTCCAATTTCAACTTTTCCCTCTTTCCTTAACTCAACTTCAACTATCTCCTCTGCTATCTCCGGAGAATGCACAATTTCTTTTTCAGGAAGAGATTGCTCCTTAGGTTTGGATGAAGAATCTGAGCTGCAAGATTCTCTGTGATTTTTTGAAGTTAAATCAATATCATTCGATGGGGAGAATCTTGTGTATGAAGAAATTGGAAAGGCAGCTGAACTTCCCAACCATTTTACATGCCCCTTGTCCATTACAACAACCATGTCAGCTAAAGATATTGCCTGCATATGAATTTAGATATGTCAATATGCTAATGTTTACATTTTTATTTTAATAAAAAATATACAATACTTCATCTGAAAATACTCTCCTCAGCTATAGCTTAAAGTGTCAGTTTAAATATCATTTAATCAGAATTTTGCCAAAATGCTTGACAAAACCAATGTAATTTGAGCAAACAAATAACAATTGTAAAAGAGAGAACATAATAACCTGCACATTGTGAGTACAGAGCAATATAGTTTTTCCTTGCATAAGAGGGCCGAGAATGGCATTGTGTAAAATCCAGTGAGCAACTTGTGCATCAACTGCACTCAGAACATCATCAAGCATAATAACATCTGAGCCATGATACACTGCCCTGCTAATTTCCCAACTATCAGAACATTTTTCTTGATAATAATTAAATAATAAAAAGAGCACAAATGAACTAGTAGAGTAAAAGGAAAGAACATCATCAAGTCATCACCTCGCCAAAGCAAGTCGAGCTCTCTGTCCACCAGATAAATTTAGTCCTTTCTCTCCAATATACGCCATGTCATGTCCAACCATCAATTCAATATCAACATCTAATGCGCATGCCTGCAGTGTATCTGTATACCTGTTTAAGCTATGATAATTAGTTCTTTACACTTGAAATATACGAATGGAGTGAGACAAGGATTGTGTTTTGGATGAATTCCCTTGAGAGAATTATCTCCCAGCGTCAATATATATATATACATAGGTACAGAAATAAAATCCCTTAATACTAGGAGATATGATAGAATCAGATCCCTTAATACTAGGAGATAGAATCAGATCCCTTAATACTAGGAGATCCAACAGAATTAGATATCTAAAGATGGAAACTATATCAAAACAGATCTAATCTGATATTCAACACTCCCCCTCAAGCTGGAGCATATAAATCATATGCACCAAGCTTGTTACATATGTATTGTATCCGAGGACCCCGGAGAGCTTTGGTGAAAATATCTGCAAGTTGATCGTTGGAGTTGACAAAGGCTGTTACTATTTCCCCACTTTGCAACTTCTCCCTTATGAAATGGCAATCAATCTCTATGTGCTTGGTCCGTTCATGAAACACAGGGTTGGAAGCAATATGTAAGGCAGCTTGATTATCGCACACCAGTTCCATCTTACTCGGCTCACAAAACTTAAGTTCCTTAACTAATTGCTTCAACCATATAAGTTCACATGTGGCAAGTGCCATAGCTCTATATTCAGCTTCCGCACTAGATCTTGCTACAACATTTTGCTTCTTACTCTTCCAAGATATCAAGTTTCCACCAATAAAAACACAATAACCAGATGTAGAACGTCTATCAGATGGAGATCCTGCCCAATCTGCATCAGTATACCCAACAATCTGGTTATGTCCTTTATCTTCATACAACAAACCTTTTCCTGGAGCACCTTTGATATATCTAAGGACTCTAACAGCGGCGTCCCAATGACTATCGCATGGGGAGTCAAGAAACTGACTTAGGATACTTGTGGCAAATGAAATATCTGGCCGAGTGACTGTCAAATAATTCAATCGGCCAATTAATCTGCGATATCTACCAGGATCTGCAAGAGGTTCTCCTTGATCTGGACTAAGTTTTGTGTTGGAATCCATTGGTGTATCTATAGGTCTAGAATCTAACATTCCAGTTTCTTCAAGAATATCTAGAGCATATTTTCTCTGTGAGATACAGATCCCAGCATTAGATTGTGCCACTTCAATTCCTAGAAAATATTTTAACTTCCCCATATCCTTAGTCTAAAAGTGATCAAACAAGTGCTGTTTTAACTGAGTGATTCCCTCATGATCATCTCCAGTAATGACAATATCATCCACATAAACAACCAGATATATGGAGGTCATGGAGGAAGAATGACGGAAGAAAACTGAATGATCTGCTTCACTTTGAATCATGCCAAATTTAGAAATAACAGCACTAAAGCGACCAAACCAAGCTCGAGGGGATTGTTTCAAGCCATATAAAGATCGGCGTAAATGACATACTAAGCCGGAAGACTCCCCCTGAGCAACAAACCCGGGAGGTTGCTCCATGTATACTTCCTCCTCGAGATCACCATGTAAGAAAGCATTTTTAATATCAAGTTGATGAAGAGGCCAATGGCGAATGGCAGCCATAGAAAGAAAAAGACGAACAGAGGCCATCTTCGCAACAGGAGAGAAGGTATCACCATAGTCCAAACCAAAGATTTGAGTGTAGCCCTTAGCCACAAGGCGGGCTTTTAATCGATCAATGGTTCCGTCTGAGCCGACCTTAATAGTATAGATCCAACGACAACCCACAGTAGATTTGCCCGGTGGCAATGGAACAAGATCCCAAGTACCAGTAGAATGTAAGGCAGACATCTCCTCAATCATAGCCTGGCGCCACCCTGGATGTGAAAGAGCTTCTGCTGTTGTTTTGGGTACAGAAACAGAAGACAAGGAGGAGGTAAAAGCATAGTGCGAAGATGATAAACGATGGTAACTAAGAAAATTATAAATAGGATTAGGATTACGGGTGGAACGAGTACCTTGTCTGAGAGCAATAGGAGGACTACTGCTAACTCCCGAAGAAGGATCCAAGGACGGTTCAACCACGGGTTCAGGAGATGAGTTATCTTGGACTGCAGGCCGTGGGCGGCGATGATAAACTTGGAGAGGCTTTGTGGGAATAGGAGGCCCATCTAAGTAAGGAACAGGAAGCACCTCCGTAATGGAAGGTGAAGTGA
>NC_029792.2:25388989-25395671 GCF_000816755.2 Arachis ipaensis
GATAGAATCAGATCCCTTAATACTAGGAGATCCAACAGAATTAGATATCTAAAGATGGAAACTATATCAAAACAGATCTAATCTGATATTCAACATTTACGTTCAAAACAAGTTTGTAAAGCTCAGGTAGATCAATATCAAGTCAAAATTATGAGAGGAAGTAAGCCAATTATACCTTACAGGATCATAGCTTTTCCCAAATAGTATGTTGTCACGTACAGTACCAGATAAAATCCAGGGGACCTGAAATTTGAGGGGAAGACATAAGAAAACTCATTTCAAGGCTAAGCACTATGTCAATAATGTCATCATCATTTCACGAACCTGTGGTACATATGCCACGGATCCATCACAATAAATATATCCATGAGCAAGTTGCGCTTCTCCAAGAACTGAATATAACAAGGAAGATTTACCAGAACCAACCTGAGCAAATGCAGTTGAAAAGTGAAATACTGAAATGGATATATTTAGAGTAGTGCTTCAGATGTTAGATGAAGTGCATACTTCTTTCCATTCCGTTGATGATACTAACATAATGTTGTGAATTGTTAATGTTGATGATACTAACATATATAAAAGATTGCAAGCAGCCTAACCAATATAATGCAGTTTTCATATGATTGGCTGAAGAAATCTTGATAAAATTCAAGTAAAAATCTAACCTCTCCAATAATAGCAACAAAGGAACCCTTGGACAGGCTTAGAGTCACATGACTCAACACCATATTTAATGGTGGTTCATCACTGCTTGACCAGGTACAAGATACATCTTGGACAATGATAGCCAATCTTTGTGAAGAATCAGGTTGTTTACTCAAGAAAGATGATGAACTGGAACCGGTGTCTCCCACATTGGATCTATGCTCAGGACAAGAAAGAAATCTACTCAACCTTCTAGAGGATATAAAGGCCTACAATTAAGTTAAGAGAATCCTTTCATTGGTGTCATCAATTAGTGTGTACAATATAAGCTAATTTTGTAGGTAAAATCTTCACTGAATAAAGGATACTCACATCAATCAATCCATTAATCACCCATGGAAATGAATTCAATGGCGATATCAGTGTGTTAAACAAAGCAAGACAAGTGAAAACCTACAATTAGGGTTTTCCAACCAATTCAAAATTCTTGATGATGAAAAAAAAATAATTGAATGCAAAACTAAAAAGAAGAAAAACAAAAAACTTGTCTGCAAGTAAGATTAGGTAAAAAAAAAATTGAAAATACCATTGCGGCATCAAGTTGATTTCCCATCAGTGTGAAGAGTCCAAATGTGAAAATAGAAAAGAGTGTTGGTGTGGTAGCCCAAAAGAATACACACCATGCATCCAAGTACTTCCGAGTCTAAAAAAACATGGATAAAACACGAGGATCAAAATTAAATAAGACAGTAATCAATTAAATTATGCCGTTGTTGAACACTAGCTCAGTGGGTTTCAATGAAAATTTTCCAGTTTCACTTCTAAAGATGAAAAATCAAAATTTAAAGCATTACAGCTAGGTGTTTCACTTCCAAAGATCTTGTCTCCATCAACCAACTAGAAAAAATAAGTTCCCATCCATACATCTTCAAAGTGCGAATATAGGTCAAAAGTTCTCCTGTTCTACGAATCCTGTAAGAACCACAATTTCAGGATTGTAAATATGCACCAACAGCTTTGAAAAATATTAACCCATTTTTGTAACATGCTACAACTGGCTAGAAAATGGAAAACTGTTGATCCTGAATGCAGAAAAACAAGAACATGGAAATCTAACAACTAAAAAGAAGCAGGGAACAACTGGAAAAATATTGCATCATGTTTGTAACAAATATGAAAAGATTACATGCCAAAACTTTTAGAAACTCCAAAGGTTCATTTAGCAATTGAAAAAGAAATCAATGGATACCTTTCATCCTTCTCCTTCATCATTTGTTCAGTGGCAATTGCAATTAATTGTGATATCCATTTATTCACTACATCAATTCAAATATCATAGTTTTCAAAATAATAAGAAAACAATAGCAGTGACAACAACGATAATTTAAATACATAAATTAAACCTTTTAAAAAAAGGAATTGAAGGTCAAGTGTACATTTCTGAAATGGAAACTGGCTTCTAGGTCTAGAACAATGTTAAATCAAAAGAAATATTAAGCAATCTTCCCTGATGGTACAGCCAAATACACATTCATTGATAACAAATTAGAACAGAGTTCCCGCTTAGGATTTAGGAAACAAACTCAGTTAGTGATAATACTTATAATAAACTATGAATTCATTCCAGCTATTGATGCTCATTGATGTAAACTAAGAATCAACTTAAAAAGATTGATGTAACATGTGTAGCTTCCCTGTTACTGAAAATTTTTTATGGGTGGTATTACCTGGTATCAGTAAAATGGTTATAGCTAATCCAGATACAAAAGCAAATTTGACTTGAGTATATAAAAGATAAAGTGCCACTCCAATTTGTAAAGGCAAGCTGAAAAAAAAAAATATTACAGTGCTTATGATCTATATAAAACTTGATTCAATAATGTATACATGATTTAACATCGATTTTAAGTTGTAAAAGATGGTTTCCCAGTCATGTATATCAAATACATCTACATAAATCCCAACATTTTTACGTACTGCTAAAATATGTTAAAGCAGTAGAAAACTAGTATCCATAAGTACTTAAGACTTGATATAAATAAACGAGGAAATTTAATTACACTTGAAAACAAACAGTATTTTCCAAAGATATAAAAGGTTAAAGAGGAATCTTCTAAAAGATGACAAGCCTGTTGAACAAAAGATATTCAATAGACGATGGAAAAGATAACTTGAAGTAAAGATTTTGCATCAAGAAATAATGAAGGGAATACCTCCATGTATCATGGAAACTATTACACAGGTTGACAGTTCTGTCAGCATCTACTGACATAAATGTCTGAATTTCTCCATTTGTGAATTTTGAACGCTCTGCTAGGTTCACATGTAGACACTTGAAACACATGAAAAATTTATATATATATTAGTACTAGAAAATCATTATCATCAGCCAAATCATAGAATGTGCAAACCAATAATAACATTAGTGTAAGAAACTGAAACTGAAAAAAGCCTTTTAGGGCCGGCTACATGAATCTAAAGACATCATTGCGGCGTGGTCATGCATTGAGATGCAACAAAATTTTACGTTGATTGTCGCAATCCTAACACAACCCTAATGGATCCAAAGACATTATTGCGTCATGATCATGCATAGGGATGCAACAAAATTTTACATGGGCTGTTGCAGGCCTAACACAACCTTCCTTGTTTTTCCGAGTTTAGGATCGGAAAAACACACACACACACATGCAAAGGGATCTAATTGAGTTTACAATCTATAATTTTGGAATTATTGAGAATGAGAAAAGCTGCATACCTTGTCATATATTAAAGTCATGATGCTGGATCGCAGCTTTAGCTTCAATTTGGCAAGATGAAAAGAATATTGTGTGTCCAAAAAGGATCTAGAACAGAACACTGTCTTATTAATTATTACTGGTAAATACAGCACAAGATCTTAATAGAGGCCATATCAATCCATTAAGATACAAAGAAATTCCTTTTGGATCATTGAGTGTGTGTGTGTCATTTGTGTTCATTCCACACAGTTGCAATAAGGCAGTTTATATTTTTTTATTTGCTGAGAAATTTTATTGCATTATAACCACCATGGTTTTCCCTTTCATTTCAGCATGCTTGGGGGGAAGCAATTTTATCCTCTGACCACTCTCCTTGAAGCTTAGCTTTTATCATTAAAACCCCTAATATTTGGCTGTAATGCAGAATCCTGTAAATGGTTTTATGTTTCAAAACACAATTTTTTGTTTCTTTTGAAAGAAATAATGAATCATTTATATTTTTCACTTCTCAGGCTTTGTTATTTTTATGCTGTTTAGTGTTTATGTACTTGTGTAGCATAATACCAAATTAATAATGGGAGAAAGATGAAGAGTTAATTAATGTATGCAGTTTTGTGCTGTTCATTTTTATTGAAAATTAGACTGATGGCCTATATATTTTAAGAATGATCCTAGTGTCTGGATAATTAAACTTCAAGTGAGTTCTAAAATAATTTATTCTCATAAAGGTGTCTCGTAATCTTTACTCCTCATTTGCGAAACATAATAGACAGCAACAAGAAGTATTCAAATAGAGAAATGCCTACAAACATATATCACAGGAAAATAAAAGAGGACACAATGAGTTATTGATAAAAGAACCTTACTTAATTATAGAGGTCAGGCCCAAGGATACTGCAAGTAAATACCCATCAGAGGTCACTGAGCCTGAATGATTTAAAGAAAAGTGGAACCAACATTTTATTATGATAGTTTGTACAAACTGACTAATGAGAAGCGAGGAAAAATGTGAACAAAAAGTACAGGATTTCCATCCTTGTTTCATTATATATAAACTAACCAATTTTAATTCTCCATGCTGCGTAAATAAAAAGGTCTTAGTTCAATTCTTTTATTCACTTCAATAAAAGTTTTATTATCAAATGATCGTACTTTTATCATTTGATGAAGAACAATAACAATAAAAATCCTAAACATAATATATATATATATGCTTCAGGAATATCATGTATTATTCCTGCTTTCTTGTTTAGATATCTGATGCTTCAGAAGTCACAAAAGGAAAGATTAAAGAAAATGTGAAGAGCAGCAGTAATTTACCAGCATGGTTTTAGGATAATATCAATATCAATATTATAAGAGAAGAGTCAAAATACATATCTATGTTAGAATTTAATGATCACAATGGATAAATACGAACTGTTCATTGTTGAAATACCTTTTTGAAGAAACTGGATTAGCTTATTGAGAAGCAATGGTCCCACAAAACCAATACAATCATTAATCACCTGGAAGAAGTAGAATATTGTGTAGTTATAGAGCATAATTATTTTAAAAAAATGGTTTTGTTTGGTTAATTTTTTACGTATCTTTGTGGAACATTTTAATATTGACATATACTTCGTTAAAGATAGCTCAAAACAAATGAGAGAAACTAAACATAATTTTCTTAAATTTTTTCCCAAATCTAATCTAATTAGTAAATATGATTAGGTTTCAGGACCATTAAAATTGACATGAATACATGATAACAAATGTCATTGTATTTAATACATTCTGTTTTGAAGCTGACATGAATCCTTGTAGCTTCCATACATTTAGAACAGATCAAGGTATCAACACTATTAAAAGGGTAGAAATAAATATCCAAAAGTGGGTGTCAATGGGATATCAAACAAATTCTAAGGGTATTAAACAAGAATTTGAGTGTTGGAGTAGGGGCCAAATTAAAGTCTAAAGGTGGTGGCGTAAGTAGTACATTTGGATGTTTAAAAAACATTTTCCATAAAGATGTCTAGATGCATGTAAAATAAGCTATACATCATGTGTCCTTGCATAAGATGAATGTATTTCCATTGGCATAGCTGGAATTGCAAGGAATAATATAATCTACTATCTATCCAGACCAATGGCCCACAAAGTCATGACCGTTGCTCTTCTATTAAATAGAATCTTTACAGAAGAGCAGACAAAACAAGTACTCTAGACAGAAACTATGGTGGCATTCAAAATTTCAGACAATTTTAAGATAGCATTCGCTAGAAGAATTAGATTACACAATTACCAGTCTAAAGAAGCTTAAACCTATTTGAGTAAATGTTGTACATAAATACTAATGCACAAGCATCAATTTTGTACAACTTAGATTTATGTCGAACATGGAAGAAAACACTGTCTGTTATCGAAAAATTACCTTTAACAAACCCAGGTAGAGATATGACCATCCATAGGCACTACAGAGTGCTCTAAACAAGGATGGCTTTGAAGCATCATTAGTCAATTGAGCTTGCCAGCAGGATGAAATTATATCATGACAAGAAGATGGAGCCATATTAGTAGGTATCTGCAGCAGATCTTCACAGTCTAATTGCTTTACCACCCCCCGGTTCATTACTGGCGCTATGAATTTGAAAGTCATCAAATCCCAAATGCTCTCATTAGTTTCCTTTAAGAGAGAATTATAAAAACAAAAGTAAATTAGTAAGATCATAT
The DNA here is from genome assembly GCF_000816755.2 of Arachis ipaensis. Classification (NCBI taxonomy): domain Eukaryota; kingdom Viridiplantae; phylum Streptophyta; class Magnoliopsida; order Fabales; family Fabaceae; genus Arachis; species Arachis ipaensis. Next base: position 25,395,088 of record NC_029792.2, read on the forward strand.
GAACCTTTAAATATATGAAAATAAAATTAATAAAGCATGATCAAACAAAAAAAGTGAAATTTCATTTGAACATAACCATAAATTTAATTATCTATAAAAAAACAAAAATTTTAAAATCTTATTAATGTTCCAACTAAGTCTTAGGCAAATTGTCTAGAGCATGAAATGCATTCCACTGTCCTGCAAAGAGTGTTTGGAGGAAGTAGACACAAGTGATCCAATTATCTAGTATATTCCTCTTCACATGACACAACTCTTAAGTTAAAAGTTTTCAACTATCAACTCACAAGGTCATGATGGCCACCCTCCTCAAGGCTTGAGTCATAGGAAAGAAGTGGATCTCCCAATAAACTGAAATTATGATATTAGGTTCAGTAAAGATATATCAATGTCTTCTTGCAACAGAACTCAACTATCCTTCCTATATGAATAAATACATAGTCAATCAAATGTGTTCCCTTTGCTTGTTACCACAGTTAGATCAAATTATCTGAATAAGTGATAAGCAGAGTGATATGCAATCCAACCTATGTTCATAATGTGTGTGTGTGTAGAGAGAGAGAGAGAGAGAGAGAGAGAGAGAG
>NC_029792.2:25395691-25396672 GCF_000816755.2 Arachis ipaensis
TTTCAAAATTTTATCTGATGTTGAATGCTTATCAAAAATATAAAATAGAAAGCGACTATGATAAGAATGACAGGAAGGTATATACCTTCTTTTGAAAGACTCTCTCTTCACCCTAATCACATTTATAGCTGTGCCATACGTGATACTCAAGAGAACAACTAAGCTTTCCACGATGCAAACTGAAACCTGCAACGAAATTTAAGACAAATTGCCACATGCAGTCAACTGGCAATATTCATTGTTAAAGGAACAAAAGATGTTAGTAATAAAGAAAGTTGACATGCCCGGAAGATCCTATGGCATCAAGTAATAGTACCTCCAATGATGGGAATGTAGTCACCAAACGGAGGACCCCCAAAATTGGTTTCAGAATCCACCAGAAGCATAAAACACGACTGAAGATTATGTAATGACTGCTGGCACGCTTTGAGAAGAGAATGATATTTGTCTACATATAGGATTGTAAGTGAGGTTTTAGATCACATAAAACCACATGCCTTATACTATGCAGAATACTGTAGCTTAACTCTAAGAAACTTACCCACACAATCAATTCAGAACAGCTATAAAACCACTTATGATATCCAACAAACTGACTATTATGTTCTTTCTTCCACACAAAAATAATTTCCAGGACTGAAAGGCATGCTTCAATAGCTGGTACAAAATAAAGAACCGATTTCTCTGGAACAGTCATCTGTTTACTCATTGCAAAAACATCAACGTAAGAAGATATCTTATGTACATCCTTAAAAGTTAAAATACAAAAATCATAAGTATGAAGATTTATTGATTTATCCTCTTTTCTTTTTTGGTGGTAGTTTCAGGTGGCTTCTAATCAACTTTTAACTATTACCTGCACATCCGATCCGTGAACTCCTCGACCACTCTTCTGCTTAAATCCAAGCACAACAATAATAATAGTAGTCACTATATTCAATCCAATGCCTAAAAGAGTAGGTATTATTAAGGAAAATCAAA
>NC_029792.2:25396965-25401928 GCF_000816755.2 Arachis ipaensis
TAATAATTAGTATGAAATGTAAATATCGTTAAGGGAAAAAAATCAATGCACAAATTTAAAACTGAAATTTCTAAATAAGGATATATGTCTTCAAAACAGTATGAGTATCTCTTTCCATTCCATATCTGTTAAACAGGGAAAAAGTGCAAGTCATGAGTGCATGAACCATTATGATCTTAAAAAGTTGTAATCTTTAATCCATAATCTATTGTTCGTTAGCAGTGGAATCATTTCTCCAATAAACAGTAAAAATAAAAAAGCTGCTCTAGTTGCACAGTCTTCACAACAGTAAACTTAATTCTAAGCTCAATTACAGAACAGAAACATGTTCAGAAGCACATAATTCCTCAATTCTATAACCTCGCATCAGATAAGGATATAGCAAGACGCAGAATATGATAACTCTGATTCAAATTGTTCCTTTATGAAAAATGAACCTAAACAAAAGAGTTTGTATATTTGAAAGTGTTGATGTAATAACTAGTCATAGTCACTTGGGGGTTGACTTCAGAATGAAAAATAAACGCATGTGGCACACACTGGTGCTACTTGTTAAACATCAGAATTGGAATAGCGTTGGTTCCTTGATAAAAGGGCAAAATAAAGAGGGAAAATGAGTGAAGAGAAAAGAGAAGCGTACGAATGGAGAATTAGGGCAAATAAGAGCGAGGAAGTCGTCCATGGAATGGAAGAGAGCACAGAATTGTAGAAAGAGAAGAGTCACCGATTGTTTGTTTGAACTTCGAACTTTGAATGAATCATTGAATCGCTCACTCACCCTCTCGTGCAGCGAAGTGTCTTTCCTGCATTTTAGTATGACATTATATCGTTGCCATGCAACTATGGAAAAAAAAAAAGTTGACAGCTTTTTCTTTTTCTCTTTTTTATAATGAAATTATTTTTTTTACAATAAATAATTTTTGTGCAATCACTTTTTGAATTTGGGTTATTCTTTTAGATATGAATTTAGTTAGAGTTATGCACTCGCATAGAGGAGGAGGAGTGTGTTACACTCAGGGGTAAACACCAATTGAATTAATATGTTCAAAATCTCGATTTGATTTTGATTTAATTAGCATTAAAATTATTGGATCTAATATGTGAGATTTTTTTATCTTGGATTTGATCCACATATTTGCATATCGAATCGAATCGAATTTTAGATATATGCGCAAAACATAAAAATATTTTTAAAATTTTATTTTTATTAAAAAATAACAATAAAATCTTTCTTTTTCACTCTTTTTGATAATTATTAGTTGAAATAAAACTTAAAAAGAATATTTACTTATTTATTTATTTTTGCAGATCCGCATATATGCGGATCGGATATGCGAATACTTATCTAAAATCCGCAATCCAATTCTATTAGTGTGCAGATCCGATTCGAAAAGTCTTACGTATTAGATCGATATCCGTAATTTTCGGATCAGATTCAAATAAACACCGAATATGTGAATCGGATTCGATCCATGAACAATCCTAGTTGTACTGAAATTTTTTTTAATTTAATATCATAAAAGGAGAATTTTGCTCTGCACATACTCAAAGGAGAAATTGGACGATCCGATTTTTTAACATAAAAAAATTTAAATTTCTAAAGTACAGACATTGGTAGGTTCGATTTTATAATTATTTTTTATTTTGAAAATACCAAATCGGTAGATTCAATTTGAAATTAAAAAAAATATTTAAATGAAAAATCACAAATTGAACTGTCCAATTTATAGATATATATAGGCAACACTTTTGTCAATTGCGCAAAACTCTCTTCTTCTTGGCCTCACCTCATGCTCTCTTCCTTTGCTTCCAAAGAAGAGAAGTGTTCAAATGAAAAGTTTTTTCAATGTGAATAAAAAAATAAAATGAATGATAAAATTATGTTAAAAATATATTATGATGGTCATATTTGTCACAAACGTTTGGGGAGTAAATATTATATATCAAAATCTATATGATATTGATATTCTTTTTACACTTTCATTTGAAGAACTAAAACATGTGATTTATAAAAAGATAGATTCTCAAATTTTAAAAAGAGTGTCATGTATTTTGTACAAGTATCCTATCTCAATGTTTGGTGGATTTGTTTTATTTCAGATTACGTATGTGACCAATGAAACGAGTATGCAAAAGATATTTTCAATCTATATTAAAACTCGCTCAAAAATGTCATTCATCAAATTATATATTGAGTTCAAACAATCTCAAGCCAACTGAAAATCGAATGAAAAAATTACAATAATGATAATGAGTAGGAGTTTGAAATCAATTACGAGGTAATTGATCTAAATGAAGGCGAAGAACAAATTCATGGCACTATAAAAATAGATATCATGAAAATGGTAAATACACTAATAAATCAGCATCTATTTAAAAAGTCATTTTTTTATATGCATGTGTTAATTTGAAAATTATGCAGGTACTAAAATTTTCTAAATATATGAAAACATATATATAATTTGGACATTTGTATAGTAGATTAATATTGTAAATTTAGTTAGATTTGGAATGATTACTTGATTAATATGACAAAGAATGAAATCTTGTCATTATTTATATTGTAAATAAATTAATAATGTGATTTGTAAAATATAAATTGTTATTAATAGACATATTATTTAACTAATATTTTTAAATCATGGACTAATATATATATTATTGTTGAGTTAAGAAATTAACTAAATTAATTAATGATGATAAATATTATTTTATTGGGTAAATTAAATAATTAGTGTTGATTATTTATGACTAAATATTGCAGGCCAAAACTCATTGTTGTAACAGTTCTAATTGGATGGAAAATAAAAATAAGGCTGGTAGGCTACAAATCAACAACAGCCCAATACAAAGCAAGCTAAATCTATTATAGTGGGCCACAAAAACAATAGAAGCCCAAAGGTGATGAATAGAAAGCAAACGGGTTGCATGAATGATAACCGATCTAAGTCCGATTGCATCTCCATTCAAATCCCTCCATTCAAAGCCCGATTTGCTTTCACTAAAAGCAACATTCACCTTTTTTCCTCTTGATAAAAAATCAGAGAAATGAGAGAGAGCTTATTTCCTAAGCTATTCACCAAAGAAGCAAGAAAGAGAAGGTTTAGCAAAAAGGTTGAAATCTAATCATCCACATCAATCTGTATTAAGAATAAGTTAGAAGCTAAAGGTGATTTATTTTCTTCTACATGCATCTCATTTTCTTCTCTTCATCTTCAACTCTTTGCCACTCCAAATTGGGATACATGAGAAAGATGATCTCTGTTCAACATTGCTGTGAATCTATGATAAAAAAAATGTGTCTTGAGAACCAAGTAGTATTTCAATGGTTCAGATCTGGGTTTACCATTGAAAACATTTTCTTCCTTACTGTCATGAGGCTTTCGGTCAAGAAAGAAGGTCAGAACCATAGTTCCTAATTTGAGGAAAAATGGAAGAAAGTGAAAAAGTGAGTTGGTGAAGCACACAGCTCGAGGGTTGACATAGGAGAGAGCAACTCAGCAACATGTAAGGAGATACAAAAGAAGATTTCTCATCATTCAGAAGCGAAGGAGAGATAACCAGTGTTTTGAGGTGTATGTTCTGAGAAAAGTTCTCTGAAGAAGTTCATCAACTTGGACAGTGCTTCCTAGTCAAAGGAGCATTCCGCCAAAATGAGGAACTGAATCAGAGACAAGCAAATCTAGTTTATCACATAGCAAATAAGCTGTTGAAGCATCAATCTCCTTCATATTTTACAAATTGTAATTTTTTTTTTAATGTTTATCTTTCTGTAATTTCTTGAGGTAAAAGGCTGAATGAGAGAGTCATTGAAAAAGTATAAGAGTGAAAAGAGGCAGAGAGATACACATGAGTGAAAAGCCTATAGTGATTTAAGATTTCTTTAGGTTGATTTTGTGTCTTGTATCTTGTACCAGTGAGGTACCACTTTCTTAGTTGGGTGAGTACTAAGAGTGAATAGTTAGACATTAGCATAACCAAGTCAAGTTAGGTTAGAACTTGAGAGTGAAAGGATTGTGTCAATCCTATAGAATTGGTGTATGTAACACTTTAACTATAGTGAAAATTCCACCACTGTTGTGGTGGAGACTGGATGTAGGTTGCATTGCACAAGGCAACTAAACCAGGATACATGATGGTGTCAGCTTCTCTCTTCTCTGCTCTGTTCTGTTTTCTGATATTCATGAGACAAAAATAAATTGTCTCATAAATTTTTCGCTGCTAAGTTCAAACAGATTCAAACTGAAAGTTTGTTTTAAAAGGGTTATTTCAGTAACTTAAAAGAATGTCATATATTCAACCCCCTTCTCTAAACCTTCTACAACCTTCAATTATTATTTAGGATTAAGTATTTTTTTTCGTTCTTAAAATTTGGGGTGAAAATTAAAATTATCTCTAAATTCTTTTTTATATTCAAAATCGTCTCTAACGTTGAATTTTGTTTTAAAATCATCATTTTTTTTAATTTTCAAACAAAAATATCCTTCATCATCACATTTTTCTCACCCTCCTCACTCCAACTGTTCACACCACCACCACCTCCCTCCACCTTTCAATGGGCATCTACTGCCACACCCCTCATTTCATCATTGTCATTGTATATCTATATTACCATAATTTTAATTTCTTAAATTCACACCCAACATACACAATACACGAAGAAAGCAAGAGAAACAAAGAAAAAAAAAGAAACTCGAAAAAGGAGAAAGTGTGAGTTGGTCTAAGAAAGAAGCAGAGATAGAAAGAGAGTGAGAAACAGAAGTTGTGGGGAAGGAAGAAGAACAAAAGAGGAAAAAAGATGAGGAAGAAGCGACGCAGGAAGCCACTGTCGTTATTGCTATAGCAACTGTGGCTAATGAGGAGAGAAACAGCTGAATAGATCGTAGAGAGAGGGGAAAAAACAGAGTCCCTCACCATTAGGAGCTCGACAATGGTGATGGAGCTCGACGTCGATAGGAGTAGC
>NC_029792.2:25402468-25456070 GCF_000816755.2 Arachis ipaensis
ACCTTCCTCTTTTTTCTTTCCTTTTCTTTCTTTCCCTCTTTGTTTCTCTCTTCTCCCGTTCTCTCTCTCTCATTTCCTCGTCTTGTCTCTCTCTCACAGTCACGAGGTGAGACGGCAGTCGCACTCTTTTCTGTTGTCACCTCCCTCTTCTTCCTTTTCTTATCTTTCTTCTCCGGCTTTTTTATCTAAATACGCATGAAAAAATGATTTATTCCCTAAATGCGCATGGTTTGAAATTGTGCTCAAAATACGCACACCCATTTCATCCCTGTCGACCATGAAATGGATTCTAACTCCATTTCACAAGAAGCGCCCACGAAATGGACCTGCTGCATGTCAGAGAACAACTCAAGCATGCCTTCCACGAAATGGAACATATCACATGAGGCATCCACGAAATGGCCAAGCCTGGCACCAACGAATTGGTGGACATCAGCTGAGCCAACAACGAAATACTCTTATATGCTATATTTCTATAATAAGCGAGTTTAATTATTTTTAGAAGGCACTTCAATATATAGAAGAGAAAAAGATTTTTTGCTAGTATTTTAGCCATTCATCAGTTAAAGCAGTAATAAAAAAAGTCATCTTAATTCTTGTTATATTTTTTAAGTAATATCAAAATTTCTGTAATTATAGTCATCTTAATTTTTAGTGTTTGTTACTATAAAATAATAGGACAATTTACGTAAATAAAATGTTTGGATTCTAATTTTATGCCAATACAACTTTTAAAATATGAAGACGCAGTGGATGCCTCCTGTGATATGTTCCATTTCGTGGAAGGCATACTTGAGTTACTCTCTGACATGCAGCAGGTCTATTTTGTGGGCGCTTCTTGTGAAATGGAGTTAGAATCCATTTCGTGATCGACAGGGATGAAATGGGTGTGCGTATCTTGAGCACAATTTCAAACCATGCGCATTTAGGGAATAAATCATTTTTCCATGCGTATTTAGATAAAAAAGCCTTCTTCTCCTTCTCTGTTTCTCTCTTCTTTTGTTGCATGTGTTTCTTTTATTCTCTTCCTTTCTTTTGTTTCTGTTTCAAGTGGGAGGAGTTGGGAGTAGTGGGTGAGGTGGTGGTGATAATAGAGAAATATTATTTGTATCATTTAAAAAAATTATTATGTTCAAAATGATGATTTTAATACTAAATTTAATATTGAAGATCATTTGAACAAAAAAAAAAGATTAGGAGTCATTTTGATTTCATTCTAAACCTGAAGCACGAAAAAAGTATTTAACCCTAATATTTATGTATTTGTTACAACTTTATAACTTGTATATTTGTATGTTAAGACCATTGTCCTTTTTTAAATTATTTCACAGTATTGCTGTACCAAAGCCTTCTGTCATGACGAATCATGAATTCGTCATGAGAATGTAATTAAGTATTAGAGAAGTTGTCATTACGGCAATAAAAAATTATACCATTCATAGAGTAGTAGAAGTGTAGATTTTTGGGTGTATGAATCGAAACTTATGACATTTTATGTCAAATGTACACATTACGGCACAGGTTGCTGTCGCGAGCGTCTGTGCCGGCTTGCGTCGCTGGTGCATGCGTTTCTTCCCCGCCTGGGTTGCTGCCGCCACTACTAGAAAACTAGTTATTACAGACAGATATTTCCGACGGATTTTATCCCACGAAAATACAGACAGAATTTCAGAGGGATTTTTGGTCGGAAAACAAAAAAAATAAATTAGCATAAATTACAGACGGAAAATAAAATCCGTCAATAATTCTGTCGGCAAAACTATTTTTTTTCGTGGGAAATGGTTACAGACGAATTTTCCATCTGTAATTAAATAAATAAAACGCTGCGTTTTATTAAATTATTACAGACAGAAAATCCGTCTGTAATTTAAAATTTTCCGTCGGAAATATTAAATTACCCCTAATTTTATCACCACCCTTATCGAGCTCCATTCTCCTCCTGACCTATGAACTCATTTTCACCCTCATCCCTCCCTCTTCAAAGTTGTCGTCGAACGCTTCTCCTCCGGTAGAAGGTATTGTCGCTGCCGGCGGAGACAGACCGTGGGTACCTTCGTCATCTGGGGAAGCTCTACTCGGCCCTCTTCGCATTGTTGGTTCCTCCTCTCCTCGCCGTTGCACCAAGTTCTGAGTTGAGCTCGTGGCGTCACCGTCACGAAGGGTTCTTCCCCTCCTCGCCGTGCGTCATTTCTGATTCTCTGCTTCTCGCCGTTTTTGCCTTTGATTTTGTGATTTCATTTCTGATTTTGTGATTTCATCTCTGCTTCCTTTAATTTTTTCTTATTTCCTTATCAACCTTTTGGTTTATCTCTTTGATTTCTTCTGTTAGAATTTGTTCTTGCAGAATTTGATTTAGTTAGTTGCTTTCTGGTGCTTAAGTTTTTTTTAATGGGAATAATCAAGTAATCTATCTTTTCTAGGGTTTGGAGGCTATGCCCGAAGCTGACTTGAGTTCACTATGAGTCACTATTAATTGCCACAAGCTTTTCTCTTTTTTTTCTTTATTTGTTTGTTTGGATCTTTAATTTCGAGTAGCTGTGCTGTGATTTATGATCTATTCCACTCTCGGTTTCTTTTGATGCTGTTTTTCTTCCTCCAAGTTTTTTAATTGTTCATTGTGTGAGTTGTCGAGCTGGGTCAATTCTGTTAGTATATCACAAGTAGAAAACTTCTTGTGGTACTTTTATTTGTTAATCAATATAACTAGAACCGCAGCACCATCTTTCAATAATCAATACCTTGCATGTTTCATACATCAAAGATCCATTTGTTGTGACAGCTTTAGGTATCATAGAAGGCACTTCATCTTCTTCATCAACTTCAATTACCAACAATCCTTGATATGGCCATTTTTTCATTAAACACTTGACCAAGAAAATGTTCTCACCTAGCCCTGCCTAAAACCAACAACTTCTGGTTTCTAGGCTTGTTTGGTTCTACTGATATAGAACCTGTTATGGTTTGATTGGGGATCTGAGACGTCATTGAGGAAAAATCTGGACGAGGATACTCTAATGGTATTGTCTCTGTTAAAGTATGCTTTCTTTACCTATCCTTGAATAGCATTACTAGTTCTATCACTATCTGGACGAGGATACTCTAATTCATGGCTTACTTATTTTTTTAGTTATTTAATAGCATTACTAGTTCTATCACTTGTTTATGCCTAATGAGCAATTGACATCTATCTACTACTTACATGACACACACCTTGAAACTTTGATGGATTTGTTGGAGAATTAGCAAAAAGGATATGGGTCATTCTCACTCTTAAAAACTTTAATTTGCCAAAAACACTAAATTATATGCAGATAAATAACAGGTAATACTACTTAGTTTAATATCTGAATTCAAGTGTGTAGGCGACATTACTTTCTTTCAAAAAGTGATATTTTTTTTTAATTAATGCACAAAGTAAAATCAATATTTGTTTTTGTCTGATAATTCTTGGTATACTGTGTTGTACCTTTTGCTCTTCTCATAGATAATTCCTATGTTTATGTATGGTGTATTTTTCAAGTAATTGATGTATTAGTTAGCCTCTTCTGTTGTTTTATTATATCTGCAGAGAAGTTGTGGGATGGTGGTTGGCTTCTATGCCAGTTGCTTCCTTATAGATAGTCAGAGTTCAACAGCAACCACCTTAAGATGGTGTTTTGCTCTTAATAGGTACATTAGTGTTTTGCTCTTAATACGCCAGTTGCTCTTTATAGATTTGGGTTCCTTGTTTCTTATTTATTTGTTTCTTTATTTACTTATTTGAAATAATTATTTGAATGTGTTCTTGTTTGACAGTTGACTGAACAAAAATTGACGAGAAGGAAGGTATAAGCTTTTCTTGTTTGAGGTTACTTGCTTGTTAGAGTTACTTGCTTGTTTGAGGTTACTTGCTAAGATTAAAGTCTCGCTATCTTTCACTTAAAATTTCTGAAGGTTTTGATAAATTTTACCACCAATAGAAGCAGGAGGCTAATCTGATTCAATCTGCTCTTATTGTCAATTATCTATGTTTCCATCTCAATGTATTCCTGTCCTAAATAACATTGTTCATCTTTTGTTGTTTAGGAAGCTTGCAGACGAAATTGCAGCTTCTGGTATGTGGTTGTTCCGGACTTCTTTTATGGTGAACCCTATGATCCTCAGAATACTAATAGACCTTTAGGAATTGAGAGTTAGTGATGGCGTGGGTGTAAAGTCTTTAATGCAACTTGTGTTAGTGATTAGATAAATAAAATAGAATAGAATAGAAGTCCATATATGTATTTGTTGCTGCAATAAGCAATAAGCTACTTCGGACCTATTTCAGCTGCCAATAAGGTTAGAAATCAGTATCGTTTGTCGATATATGTATTTGTTGCTGCAAATCAATGGCTTATTGAATTCTATTTTTGGCTGCAGTTTTTCTCATTAAATGGTTTTCCTTGCCCAAGTCTCTAATTTACAATGTTCTCTTTGCCTCGTGCTCTCTCCTACCAGGGAGCTAGCTCAATAAGTATGCTTCTTATCTTTTAATGCATAGGTTGTTGTTTCATTGATTTTAGGCTCTTTATCTTCAAAACCAGTGTCGCACTTTGCCTATTGCTTAGTTCATTGAGATACAGCATTACATTCAAATCTGTTTTGACAATAATAGATATTTCAATGTGTGTGGTAGCTTTGATTAAGTGTCTGCCTAAATGGAGTTATTCCTACTTAGTCAAAGGACTAAAATGAACATTACCTCCTTGTTATTCACATATAATTTTATATATTTGATGCATCTTAATATTGATTAGTAATTTAGAATAGAAGCTTCTCTATTCAATTAAGTTACTCAACTTCCCTTGAAATTTGATTATGCAGGGTCCATACCTAAGCAAAGTGGGCACTACTGTTTCTTTTATCTAGTGATGGCACTACTGTTTCTTTTATCTCTTTTCCGTTCTTATCTTTTCGGTGGGTTTGGTATGAATGTGAATATGATCTTTGCTTCTTTTTTTTCTCTCTTGATTCTTCAGGAATCCGACAATATCAGAGGGTGAAAACCAACGAGAGGTACTCTGCAGTTCTAATCTGATCAAGGCACTCATTTTATGTGAACTGTTTCAAACACTTCTAAAACTCTACTAATTTGTGTTAGTTCCATTTTTCTTGAAGGTGAGGATATAAATATGAGCATTTCACATGCTGCTGATTCTATTGGTTTGAAAGAGATACCAAGATATGAAGTTAAAATTATTGAGGAGGATGACTAGATGAAAGGAGCTCAGGTCAGTTTGCTTCTTTTCTAGATCAATATCATGAAGTTGTTCTTGTGTTGCTTTAGAAGATTGATCTAATATCTACGCAACTTCCTTGCTATTGAAGTTCTGCATTATTATGCTATATTCACATTTCTTCAGCCATTTAATTTTTTATATTTCATATTTTAAAACTTTGACGATATAATCAAAATGTCTCTTTTTTTTGTATATATCATTAAACAATAATTTAAAACTCAACTTTCATACAATTAACTTTTGATGATATTCATAGTTAAAAAATTTCATTCAATTAGTGTAGTTATTATGAAAAAAAAAACTAAAGCTAATTTCAAAGGAAGAAACACAAATGGATAGATAATATTCTTTCGAGTCGATTTTTAAGAAAGAACACCAATCTTATTTAAATTTAAAAATGGATCATTATCCTATCTAATATGGAGTTCTCAAATTAACTATCAAGTATCGAAAACTGAATAAAAAATTATTGTGAGGTCAAATTTAATAATTTAGTAGAGGCAAATAAATATTATTATTATATACTACTCAATAAAATTTCAAATTGTAGTGAGGGCGCTTGCCCCCACATTCAAATGAATAGATCCGTCCTTGCTGCCACCAGCCTGTTTAGTCTACTCTCTGCACCCTTTCGTTGCCGTGAATGGAAAAGATGAAGATTGGGATAAATTGGGGATAGAAGGGTATTTTTGTTCAAAATGATGACTTTAAAACCAAGCTAAATCTTAGGGATGATTTTGTATTAAAAAAAAATTGAAAATGAATAAAATTTTTTATCTATACCTTAAAGATCAAAATCGTATTTAACTCTAAAAATAATAATAGCTTAAATTATAGTGATGGATAAAATGAAAAAAAAAATTGGACACTAAATTTTTATATCCCTCTTAATTTATCAGGTATATTAAATAAAATAAAATATTATTTTTATAGTATAAATTAAATAAAAAAATATTTAACTCTAAAAAAGAAAACTTAACATCTAATAGTAAAATAAAAGTAAATAATTGAAAGAAGAAAGTTTGGTATGCATGTTTTTTTGTTTGTTGTAGCACGTATATAACTTTATAGTAAATATCCATGTCAATATAAATGAAAAAAAAAAATCAGAAAAGAGTGAGAATGAAAAAAAAAAGGGATAATAATAATAGTATGATAAGAGAGTTAGAATAATATATATGAGATAATAGAAATAATAATAATTTTATGTATAAACTGCTTTATGATAGTAAAAATAAGGGGTAAGTATGGTTTTGGTTCCAAAAGTTTAACGCCAGAATCGAAATCGTCCCTCTTATAATTTTCGATTTAAAATCGTCCTTAATGTTGCATTTCATTTTAAAATCGTTCTTTCTAATAAATTTTTTTCTAAATGACAAAAATACTCTTTTTTTTCACCATTTCATTCTTCTTGTTCTTCTTCTTTCAGGAGAATTGTTCTTCTTCTTCCATTAACAAATTTTTCAATTCCAGATTCAGAACAATTTCAGAATAAAAATTCTTCTTCCGTTAACAAAACTCAAAATTTCAAAATTTTAGATACAGTTAACAAAATCCAATTACAAGAATTAAAAATACCCAAATTTATCTTCAATTACAAAAATAAAAATCTATAAATTTTGGAAAATGAGAAACAAATTAGGAAACAAGAACAGATTAGGAAAATAAGAAACAAGAACAAAATAAGAAACAAGAACAAAAAATAAGAACAGATTAGGAAAATTCAGAACAAGAACAAGAACAGATTAGGAAATTCCAGACCAACATCAAATTCAATAGCAACAACCAGATGCAGAAGAACAACAACCATGGATCTTGTATACAATTAACCATTAACAGAAATTCAATAACCTAAGCTAATTCAACAACAACAACAACAATTCTCGAAAATTAGATGAGGGACAGTTTCGATTCTGGTGCTAAACTTTTGGGACCAAAACCGTACTTACCCCTAAAAATAATGATAACTTAAATTATAGTGATGGAATAAAATAAAAAAAAAGAATTGGACACCAAATTTCTATATCATTCTTAATTTATCAAGTATATTAAATGAAATAAAATATTACTTTGCAGTATAAATTAGATAAATAAATATTTAACACTTAGCACTATAGTAGGAGGAAATAGTTTAACAGAAATTAATGCTGTCAATTATGCAATTGGCGATACTAGTGAGTTAACTACTAAACCAATCTAATTTGGTTTTTATATGCAAAAATATAATTAATAATAATTTCACCCAAAACGAATCGCAACTTAAATAATTGGCCAGAAAGCTTAATTTGATTCGAACTTCATTGGGTAGGTTTGTTCCAATTTTTACTTGGCAAAGATCATATTTTGTTCTTAATTGACAACTATTTTTTGACATACAATAATTGCCCAAAAAAAAGCCTACAATTATATAAAAAAAATTATGTTATCAAAATACCTTTTGAAAATTTTGAAATAAACCCAACCTTGTTGTAATTTATATACTGATAACAACACATCAAAATTAAATTTTTCTTGTTAATTAGTTCATAATAAATATTTTTGTTGAAGAAATAATAAGATAATCATGAATTTTCCTCATGAATTTACAATAGAAAGGAGAGAGAAACTAATTCAAATTGGTCAAAGAAAAATTTATTCAACTACTTAAATATTGATAATATAAATTTCGGTTTGTGTGTAATTTATTAGTCAATGAAAAATCGTTAAAGAAAGTTAGATCTTTAACGAATTACTTTTAAAATAGCTTGGTTCATGATTTATCGGACGGAAACATTATGTTAAAAGAAGAAAAGGAGATAGAGGACAAGTGCTACAAAGCCTACAACAACTACTTTAATTCTTTCACTTTATACAAGATGACAAGCAATAGAGATACTCCAACACCATCCACACCTAGATTCATAGTGAATCATGTGTATTGCAATAACACATAAAGAATTAAAGCAACCTGAAACATGAGATAAGGTTAAGTTTCATGAATCTATGCACATGTTAATCAGAGCTTTCTTTCTTTTAGTAAATAGTGGCAATGAAATGGCTTCACACATGCCATCCATGTCACGGTTCCACTTGCACCTATAAAGGAAAAGTTTGATATGTGAAATTTATACAAGCCATCAATTAAAACACCATAACTAACAATATTAGAATTTTTAAATAAATTAAAACAACCATGTCTACCATTAAAAGAAAAACCACAATTATCCAACTTTAAAATAGAAATTAAATTCCTAGACATTAAAGGTACATAAAGAGTCTTAGGTAAATCTAAATGAAAGCTTGTATCCAACACCAAACGATAAGTTCCTATTCCTTCAATTGGCACTTTCACACGGTTTCCCATGTAGAGGAACATTTTACTTTGATTTGTGGTTTGGATCATAAGAAATTCCTACATTACATTAGATACATGAGTTGTAGCACCAGAATCAAGCCACCAATAATTATGAGGAATATCAATTAAATTTGATTCATAAGTACATACATATGTTTCAAATATACCTTTCTTTTCGAACCATGCCTTATGTTTAGGACAATCCTTTTGGAAATGTCCTTCCTTTGTACAGAAATGACACTGTTTTGTATTGGCATGTCCTTTCTTCTTAAAATTCTTGGGCTTTGTCTTTAATTTCTTTTCTGATTTGCCAGCTCCTTGAACCAAGTTGACAGAATGACCACCACAATTCTTAAGTCTATTTTCTTCCTGTATGAGCTTTCCAATCAATTCATTAACGTCCCATTTTTCCTTCATGACATTATAATTAATTTGAAAAGGTCCATACTCAGAAGGTAATGAGTTCAGAATGAATTGCATCATAAAGGAGTCATCAACTGTCATACCCAGTGACTTTAATTTTGCAGCAATATCAGTCATCTCAATAGTATGCTCTTGCATGCTCTTAGACCCATCAAACTTCATGGCCGTGAGTTGTGACATTAATGTACTAGCGAGTGACTTATCAGCAGAACGGAAGCGGTTTTCCACAAACGCAAGATATTCTTTAGCACTTTCTGTTTGTGGAAGGGTAGTCTTAATATTGCTTGCAGTAGTCATTCGCATAAACATAAGGCTGTTAGAACGTTCCCATGTCTTAAGTGCATACTTTTCATCCTCATCATTGTCATCAGTGACAATGGATTTCTCTTCTAAAAGTGACAAGTCAAGATCCAAAAGATCTAAATGGAACTTCACTTGTTCACTCCATTCAGAGATGTTTAAACCATTAAACATGGTAACAGATGAATCTTGTGAATGAATTGAAATACCTATCATTTAATCATACAATGCTCATATTAAGTTTAATTTTATCATCTACTCAGATTACAGAACACAGTTCACCTTTGGGTAAAATTCTATAATATACTAACATATTAACATACAAATAACTGCCATATTTATCATACTTGAAGATTAAAATTCTCTGCCAAATACATATACCATCTTTGGACAATACATATATCTGACCCAAGAATAATAATTTTTCTCGTTCAAGTCTATTAATAATAGAAGAGATTTCCTTTGGGTAAATCTAATTCTAAAATTAATTAACACATTATTAAATATACTGGCATTTTACGTTATAACTTGGTCACTTTGGTGTACACAAGCAGTAAATAATCTAAATAAATTTAATACTATAAATAAAATATTTATAGACTTTTCATAAAATTAGAGTACATTACGTACTCAAAATAATTTCATAATTGTCATCAATACTAAACTTAAACTCAAGATTAAATTCATACATAAGTATAATTTATGATCAAATTAAAATATTCAGAAGAAAACATATAGAACATATACAACTACAAATATGCAGTTTTGATGGCATGAAATTTAAAATCCACTTAATTAAAATTCAATTATAAATAATTAATCAGAAACATGAAACACCGTGGATATCATAATTAGATCAGAGAAAATCACATACTTTCAAAACACGTGCTCTGATACCACAATTCTTAAGTCTATCAGAGCATGTGTTTTGATGACAATTATGAAATTATTTTGAGTATGTAATGTACTCTAATTTTATGAAAAGTCTATAAATATTTTATTTATAGTATTAAATTTATTTAGATTATTTACTGCTTGTGTACACAAAGTGACCAAGTTATAACGTAAAATGCCAGTATATTTAATAATGTGTTAATTAATTTTAGAATTAGATTTACCCAAAGGAAATCTCTTCTATTATTAATAGACTTGAACGAGAAAAATTATTATTCTTGGTCAGATATATGTATTGTCCAAAGATGGTATATGTATTTGGCAGACAATTTTAATCTTCAAGTATGATAAATATGGCAGTTATTTGTATGTTAATATGTTAGTATATTATAGAATTTTACCCAAAGGTGAACTGTAATATGCTTGTTATGTTCTGTAATCTGAGTAGATGATAAAATTAAACTTAATATGAGCATTGTATGATTAAATGACAGGTATTTCAATTCATTCACAAGCTTCATCTGTTACCATGTTTAATGGTTTAAACTTCTCTGAATGGAGTGAACAAGTGAAGTTCCATTTAGGTCTTTTGGATCTTGACTTGTCACTTTTAGAAGAGAAATCCATTGTCACTGATGACAATGATGAGGATGAAAAGTATGCACTTAAGACATGGGAACATTCTAACAGATTAAGCTTTATGTTTATGCGAATGACTACTGCAAGCAATATTAAGACTACCCTTCCACAAATAGAAAGTGCTAAAGAATATCTTGCGTTTGTGGAAGACCGCTTCCGTTCTGCTGATAATTCACTCGCTAGTACATTAATGTCACAGCTCACGGCCATGAAGTTTGATGGGTCTAAGAGCATGCAAGAGCATACTATTGAGATGACTAATATTGCTGCAAAATTAAAGTCACTGGGTATGACAGTTGATGACTCTTTTATGATGAAATTCATTCTGAACTCATTACCTTCTGAGTATGGAGCTTTTCAAATTAATTATAATGTCATGAAGGAAAAATAGGACGTTAATGAATTGATTGGAAAGCTCATACAGGAAGAAAATAGACTTAAGAATTGTGGTGGTCATTCTGTCAACTTGGTTCAAGGAGCTGGCAAATCAGAAAAGAAATTAAAGACAAAGCCCAAGAATTTTAAGAAGAAAGGACATGCCAATACAAAACAGTGTCATTTCTGTAAGAAAGAATGACATTTCCAAAAGGATTGTCCTAAACGTAAGGCATGGTTCGAAAAGAAAGGTATATTTGAAACATATATATGTACTTATGAATCAAATTTAATTGATATTTCTCATAATTCTTGGTGGCTTGATTCCGGTGCTACAACTCATGTATCTAATGTAATGTAGGGATTCCTTACGATCCAAACCACAAGCCAAAGTAAGATGTTCCTCTACATGGAAAACCGTGTGAAAGCGCCAATTGAAGGAATAGGAACTTATCGTTTGGTGTTGGATACAAGCTTTCATTTAGATTTACCTAAGACTCTTTATGTACCTTCAATGTCTAGGAATTTAATTTCTATTTCAAAGTTGGACAATTGTGGTTTTTCTTTTAATGGTGGACATGGTTGTTTTTATTTATTTAAAAATTCTAATATTGTTGGTTATGGGTGTTTTAATTGATGGCTTGTATAAATTAAAATTTCTTGATCAATTTTCTGAATCCTTGCTTATTGAGTACCAGAATGATATAGTTAGGCCAAATACGCCTAAAGAAAGTTCTGCATTTTTGTGGCATAAACGCTTGGGTCACATATTCAAGGAAAGAATAGAAAAATTAGTAAAGAATGAAATTTTACAAAATTTAAATTTTACTAATCTTGGTTTATGTGTGGATTGTATTAAGGGAAAACAAACCAAACAAAACAAGAAAGGTGCCACAAGAAGTAGTCAGCTTCTTGAAATTATACACACTGATGTATGCGGACCTTTTGATGCTCCATCTATTGGTGGAGAAAAATATTTCATCACTTTTATTGATGACTTTTTACGTTATGGATATGTCTATTTGCTTAAAGAAAAGTCTCAAGCAGTTGATGCTATTGAGATTTATATTAAAGAAGTTGAAAGGCAATTAGACAAAAAGGTGAAAGTTGTTAGGTCAGATAGAGGTGGTGAATATTATGGAAAACATAATGAAACAGGACAATGTCCTGGTCCATTTGCAAAACTTCTAGAAAGACATGGCATATGTGCACAATACACAATGCCATACACACTTGTGGCAGAAAGGCGTAATCGAACGTTAATGGATATGGTTAGAAGTATGATTAGCAATTCTTCTTTACCTAAATTCTTGTGGATGTATGCATTAAAGACTGCCATGTATTTGCTAAATAGAATTCCTAGTAAAGCTGTTCCAAAGACTCCTTTTGAGTTATGGACTAATAGGAAACCCAGTTTACGGCATTTACATGTTCGGGGTTGTCCAGCAGAAGCAAGAATATTTAATCCACAAGAAAAGAAATTAGATTCTCGAACAGTGAGTGGCTATTTTATTGGCTATCCAGAGAAGTCTAAAGGGTATATTTTTTATTGTCCAAACCATAGTCCAAGAATTGTAGAAACTGGTAATGCAAAATTCTTTGAAAATGGTAAAGTTAGTGGGAGTGAAAATCATCAAAATGTAGAAATAAAGGAAATTAAAGTTAATGTTCCTATACATATTAGTGTTCCTTTATCCACACCTACTCAAAGAGTTGTTCCAACTATTGTTGAACACGTTAATAGTGATGAACAAGATTTGAATGATAATGCTCCTAATGAAAAAACTAACTCACAAATATCAGAAAAAAATGAGTCTCAAGAAATACCATTGAGAAGATCTCAAAGAGAAAGAAAGTCAGCTATTCCAAGCTATTATGAGACTTATTTACAAGAAGAAGATATTGGAATATCTAAAGATCCAGTTTCATTTACACAAGCCATAAATAATAATGATTCAGAAAAATGGAATGATGCCATGAAAGAAGAGTTAAAATCCATGGAAGATAACAAAGTTTGGGATATTGTTGCATTGCCAGAAGGTGCTAAATGTATTGGTTGTAAATGGGTCTTCAAAGTTAAGCGAGACTCAAAAGGCAATGTTGAACGATATAAAACTAGACTTGTTGCTAAGGGATTTACTCAAAAGAATGGTGTTGATTATAAAAAAACATTTTCACCTGTTTCTAAGAAAGATTCATTGCGTATCATTATGGCACTTGTGGCTCATTATGACTTAGAGTTCCAACACAAACTTCTGAACTTGAATGAATGAAAGAATATCTAAAACTAGCATTCATTCTTCTCCAAAGATTTTTGCATAATAAAATTACTTTGAAAATATCACAAAGATAAAAATATTTTTAAAAAATTTCAAAACATAACAAAAATAAAAACATCATTTCTTGTATAAGTGGCAAATAATTTTTATATTTGATAAACAATTTGTGTATTTAATTTAAAACCTTTTTAAAATAATTTGATAATTATTTAAAAAATAGATCTGAAAAATTGGAATAAAATTTAATTTCTAGAGCTTATTTTCAGTGAAATTGTAAATTGGTCCCTATACTTTAAAAGTTTATAATTGAACCCCTAAAGAGAATTAAAATTTACAATTTAGTCCTCGCTGTTCAGAAAGTGTTTTATTTAACAAAATATTTTTAGCATATTCTCTATTTTAAACATGTGAGCTACACATGTTTGACAATAGAGACCAATTTGCAATTTTAGTGAAAGTATGAGACCAATTGTGTAATTTAACCATTTGAAAATGACAAAAAATTTTCTACGCTATCTGAACCCACCCCGCCCTTTCCCAGCTCTTTCACTCTCACTTTCTCACTTTCCAAAACGACATCCCAACCCTAGCGCTCTCTGTCTCTCACCTCGGTTCACCGTCGCCGCGCCGGATCCACCGTATTTGTGCTCACGAGTTGGGTCTCGCCTCCTTCCTCCATCTTGTCTCTCTCATCCGGCGACTTTTTCCTCTCTTCCAATCCCAATACTAGACACCATAAATGGAAGAGAACATTTTCAATCCCAAACATGGTCAGAGTGAACAATTCAATGTCTAAGAAGAAAATAGCAACAAATCAACATAAAAATAGCAACTCAATTTATCAGTGAATTCGACACGATGACGGAGGCGAGAGGCACCGCAATGGTGAGCCTAGGTGAGAGATAGAGAGCGCTGGAGTTGGGATGCCATTTTGGAAAGTGAGAAAGTGACAGCGAGAGAACTGAGAAGGAGCAAGGTGGGTTTAGATAGCTTAGGGAGTTTTTGGTCATTTTCAAATGTTTAAATTACACTGTTGGTCTCCATAATTTTACTAAAATTGCAAATTAGTCCCTATTGTCAAACATATGCAACTTACATGTTTAAAATAGAGAATATACTGAAAATATTCTGTTAAATCAAACATTTTTTAAACGATGGAAACTAAATTGCAAATTTTAATTCTCTTTAAAGACCTATTATAAACTTTTAAAGTGTAAAGACCAATTTACAATTTCACTGAAAGTGTAGAACCAACTACATAATTTAACCTATTTTTTTAACCTATAATGCACGAATATACAAGACTCTAAGATCGATATAAGCATAGTTTAATCTGTCATGTTCATGTATATAGTTTCAAGACTCAATGTATGAGGAATGTAATACTGTCACGCTTCCAATCTTTCACAATAAGCAAAAGCTTTAAAAATGAGTAACGCTTTCTACTTTGAGCAATGAAACGTGGGTTCCCCATTTTGAAAGTAATAATAATTACTAGTGTGGAGCTATTTTAGGTAAGAATGACATTTCTATTGTTCCATGGTTTCAGGGGGTACACTCCATTGCAAGGGATATGTAGCCCGTAACATTATACACAGGGGATGCTTATCTGGGAATTCTGGGCATAAAATAAGAGATTGATGCAAGAAATTCGTTTTAGTCATCATGGTTTTAAATTTAAGGTGTGCAAACCAATGGTTATATTGCTGAACTAGCTTACTTTGGATTTCCCATTTTCCATAAGAAATGTTACTGAAACTCAAGTAAGATTGATTAAAATAAATATCAAATGTAGGAAACATTGAGAGGTAAGGTACCTATTTGAAGCTAAAAGCTTTCTTTCAAATATTCTACAATAGATCAACGAGAGATCATAAAACTTGTAACATACATGGAGATCGCAGTCATTGTTCTCACAAGGCATCACGAGAAGCAATTCGGCAAGTTATCGCATCTGCAAGTGATGAAACTCCAAGTTCGGGGGCAGATAGCTTGTAATGCTGAAAAGGAACGAATTAGAATATCATATAGTCTGAAGAAAACGATACAAAGCCATTAGAAATTAGAATCAGTGCCCTGCCAAACCTTTTGTATCTGGGATTGGTTTGCTCTTCCTTCCAGCTCCTCCAGTTCAATCTCTTTTCCATTAATGAGCTTCTCAATGCCTTTTATCTAGTGACGACACGGAGATCACTAAAGTTACATGCTTAAAAGGAAAAAAAAGGTGTCCTACGTTATTTTAGAATTGTCTGACCTCATCAGGAGTAGCATCAAATCTAGCAGCAAGGATGTACGTCGTGTTATCTGAGATACCACATCGTTTCAAAGATTCACTAATCTATCAACAATACAAGCATAAGTTAGCCTACTTAATTGGAATGAACCAGAATCAAATACAAATGCATACTTACATGCTTGGACCCTGAGTAATTGTAAACAAGCTCCGAGTGAAGAGTGCGTGTGGTCAAAGAATCCCGTGACTTAGCTACAAGCGTCTTGTGCGCAGCAGCTAGAAGAGGAAAAACATCTGGAATCTGGTTCAGTTGATAATAATTGGAACATTAGAATGATGTAAAATGGCACATAAAAGCACTAGAGTCATGGTTATAAATGGAGCTGGGTATGACATAAAGCACAAATATAAGAAACAATACAAGTAAAGCATTGAGGAATGCAACTTCTGGCTCCAATGTCCCAGCTTGCATACTTTCCAAGAGCTCCCTACCAGAAAACAAGAATTCCATCATATAATTTATCGAAGGGAAGGGAAGCAGGATCCCAATCTTTAGAATGAATTACAAATAGCAATATTTTACAATGTGTTCCATATATTTACTTTTAGTCTTTTACAGATTGGTTGTATGATATAAATAAGAAAAAAATTGCAAGTACCATTCTAAAACAATTAGAAAGGAGCAACTAGTCTATAAATTACCACTTCTAACTGCCGCAACACTAGTTTCACTAAACGCTCTTACTATCACAAGAAAAAGTGGAAAATTGAACTCTAGCTACCATGAATTATAACTTTCAGTTGAAGTTATTCCTTACGCTGCGTCTGAATACTGTCTCTGACACAAAAACAAAGAGAATACAAAAGCTCATTTGGTTGTGAAGAGACACACACAATTTTTCTGTCTTCGACTTGCCATTGCGTATTTTAGTCTCAAAGGAAAATCCAAACACAACCTTATGATATGTTTGGTTTGGGTTGCTTTCTTTTAAGTTGATAAGTTTTCATTATTAATTACAAAATTGTTACATTGTACTAATTACTTTCCTTCTTGTTCCCAAAATGTGAAATGAGTTCTAAGGAAATCGAAAGGAAGTACTCATAGATAAGAGTACCAGCCTTATATATACTGATGTAGTATGAAACATCAAACGGAAAATTATTAACTACCTAACAACTAACAAATTCTATCTCTTGTGTGCTAAGTTACATTACTCTTCCTTATACAAATGAAAACAAGATATCATTTTTGTAATTAACAAAGAAAACATATCACTGCGAAATCAAGACCCAAAAAATAAAAATAAAAATAAAAACAAAGCCCCTTATGATCTATTCGATCATAGCTACTTTGATGTTTACTGGACCAATCATGCACCTCCAATAACCATTTAACCTAATTAAATAGATAAAGGAACAAAACGGTAATTTTAGACAACAATGCCTCTCTGATAGTTGGGTGACGAAAAGTCTCAATAACTTGAACAAATACAAATGTCAAACAAGTCAAAAATGCAATAATATCTTTCTTTCATTAACAAGTAACAAGTAAAATTTTCCAATAACAAGTTGCTAATATTCCATAATTTATAATTGTTTTTAGAATAAGAGAGAAACCCAGAGAAAAAGACTAACTTGGAATTGGTGACGTCGGTGTAGAGTGCAAGAGAAAGTGTGGCTTCATTTATATTAAACACCTTCATAGTCTCTGCTTTGAATCTGCAAAGAAATTGGAACGAGAGAGCAATGAAGGCCACAAAAAGTTACGACCATTAAGCTTCAGCTATAGAACTGTCAAGTGAGATTCTCTCTGCTCAAAATCCAAAACTTCTTAACCAATATAAAAGAATGAAGAAAGTGTAATAAATACCTCCTTCCAGTGAGGGTGACTCCGGCGGTGACGGTGGCGTGGCTCTTGTGGCTGCCGTACCCGATGCTGCGAACGATAAGAGTGACGTTTTGTTGAGGTTCTTTCACATTGAGAAGTGAGAACTACAGTACTAACTAGACTTTCAATTTGGGTGTTTTGGTAATTTAACTCTTTTTTTTTCATTAATTTGATTTTTTGTATAATGGGCTTTCTAAAATCTTATCCAATTAGCAACTGGCAAAACTCAAAAATAAAAAAAAAAAATAATTATTTAACCAAAAAGTAATTAAATCGACTTTGTATTTGGTAGTAATTTAAACCACCCATACTACTGCCGACGAGCCATAGCTCATATGGCATTCCGTTCCCTCATGCGGGATGAAAATTTTATTAAAACTCTACTCTATCCTATCTGCGGGTTGAGAATCTCTCAATCCTAACCCTACCCGCACCCTAAAATTCTAAACCCTACCCTATCCTACCATACCCGCAGAAATATCAAGTTTTTCAAAGTAAATATAAAATTCAATCATTTCAAATTTTATACATATTAATAACATAAAAAATAAAAAACTAATGCTTTAAATTACTAAATTAACTAACTAGTTTTAGTGGTTGTTCACTTATTGTAAGTCATTACATAAGGGAGGTTGTGGGTTCAATTCTCACTTCCTTCACTATATACCTAATTTTTATAAAATATGTGTTATATATGAGGTGCGAGTAGGGTAGGGTAGGGTACACCCTAAACCCGTATCCTACCCTACCCGCAGACATACCCAGACCCTACCCTACCCTACCCGAACGGGTTGGACCGGGTTAATCACAAATCAGTAGCATTACAAAAGTCCCAAAACTCAAATCAGTAGCATTACAAAATCTAAACTCAAATCAGTAGCATTACAAAAGTCCCAAAAAATCACAAATCACAAATTCAACTTTAAATTCATCAAACAAAGTAACACAGACTCAACTTTCCACTAACCTCAAATCAGTAATCACAAATTCCAAACTCAAATCAGCACCATTACAAAAGACTCAAGAAATCACAAATCACAAATTCAACCTCAGATCCCTGAAACAGAGTAACAGACTCAACTTTCTACTATCCTCAAATCAGTAAATCACAGTTTTACTAACCTTTCACTGGCAGCAGGAAGACGACGGCGAGACGACGAAGACACGACGGCCAGACGACGGCGACACTACGGCGCACCAGCTGGAGGCCTCGAGCAGCGATTTCACCTGGGAATAGAAGACGTGCCGAGCTAGAAAGGGGAGACGCCGTGGAGAAGGAGAAGGAAGAGGCCCCGGAGACGCTGACACAGACGAACGGCGGCTACGGTTCCGTCCAGGAAGCTGAATTTTTTGGTTGGGAAGGATCTATGGCTTGCTCTTGCTGTGTGTTTTGTCCAGGAAGCTGGAATGAGCTGGGTGTTTGGTCGGGTGAGGGATTGAAGGGGTAACTCGAGTGGGGGTGGGAGGGTTTTCTTTTTTTTTCTTAACAAATCAGAACGACAGCGTTTCATACGAACCGGTCGGTTCCCGATCTGGTCCAACCAGTCGGTTACTGGTCGGTTCAATAGTTTTCTAGCGGTTTTGTCATCAGCGATTTTAACAGGAGGATCGAACCGTTTTCTATGTCGGTTTCCAGTTGAACTAGTTCGACCGGTCAGTCCGGTCCGATTTTCAAAGCATTGCATACTACTAGCTGGCTCACTAGTTGTGATTGAAGAGCTTTGTAATGTGTGTCAATTTGGGTTGATCGAGTGATCAACTCACTCATCCGCTTAGATAAGTAGCAGATGTTTAAATTTCATTTATATCTGCAGTAATCCATTAACCTAGAAAAATTTTAACTTTTGGTGAGTGCTTTTCAATATTATAGTATTAGAGGGAAAGTAAATATTTTCTTTGATATGTAAAAGTGGCTACGTGCAAGAAGACAGCAAGAAAAAATAATACTTTGCTACCTAGACACCAAAATGATAAGGCGAAACATGATGATAGACAAAATTATGAAGATCTGTTCACATGCTCGACACAAACGTCACTAAATACTCTCATATAAAAGTTACAACTTAGATATCTAATAACTTACGTATAAATTATTTTTCTTTTATTTATTTAATCTTTTATTTTTTACTAAAAATACTATAAAATTAGTGAATTAAATGAGAATAAAACCAGATATTATCTTTTGGACTTTAGATATATATCTTTTGGACCTTAGATACTATTTTTATTTGGGTTTTAGGGTTTAATGGATGTCATGCTCAAATATAAATAATATCTTCAGAGTTTCGGTGCCCAATATACCAAAACCGCCTCAGCAACTTTTTTCCATAAGAAAAGTTGCAATTCAGCCGCCCAATTAGAATACAGAAGGTTTTGGCTGAGGAAGATTGAGACAATCCTTTCATCAATTTCTAATTTCTAATTTCTATGAGTAAAGGTACGTTTTCGCATAATGATATATTTTTGTTGATTCAATATAGATGATCTGAATTAATGAAATAATTTATTCTAACAAGTGGTATCAGAGCCATCTATAATTCAGTCATAAAAAATATTCGATTTTATTTTATTGGATCAATATATATATATACATATGCAGATTTACATTATATATGAAATTATTGCACGCTTAATGAAATTGTTCTCGTTATATGTGTGCATCAATACGTATATATACGCATTATATATAAAACGTATTCCCTCCATGCTGTTTTGGGTTATATATATACATATTACATGTTACGCATATATGTATACTGTGGGCCATATATTATAGGAAGCATTTTAGGTGAGGCAGATTCCTTTACTGAAAGTTTAATACGTCAGTTGTTTACACCATTAAGATATATTGTAAAATATTTGAATGGCTCAAATAAATAAATACATAGGTACTGTGATGACTGATTTAATAAGGTGCATGATAAAACTCTAACCGCATTTATAGGTGTAAAATTTTTAGTTGTTTGAAATGACATTAATACCCAAGCTGGTGTGAAATAATGGTGCTTCCCAGTTCTTATGTAGCTGGCTTGGCAAGTTGTAGGGAAGCCAATGCAATGGGCGTAAGCAGCATCTTATGTATTTAACTATGTATATATACCTTTTTTGCAATTATGCTATGTGTATATCAAAATTAATCACCAGTATAAAATATACGTTAGAATACAAATACACATTAAAAATAAATTAAACCAACGCATATATTTATATATAAATACATTAGTGGCTAATTTTAGTGGCTGATTTTAGTGTACAAATAATATTTTTAATTATGTTCTTGTATACGATGTTTTCTCTTGCTTTAATGTTTGGTGTGTCATAACGATCGTTGTTTTGTTTATCTTTCCTTCACATATTCCTAGTTATATTATTATCATTTGAATACTATGTATGTATTTTTATTTTTAAGTGTCGTAATATCTCACCACCTCAGATTTACGACTATAGCGTAAGATTTTGTGTGGTAGGATATTACAAGTTCTAATGACGGAAGATGCACGAGAGACTACATTGGTGCACTTTTTTAAATTTAAAAGACTAAATTGTAACAATTAAAAAGTCAAAGACTACTAAATCAGTGCAATTCGCCAATCCCAAAGACTAAAGTGGAGATTAACTCATCATTTACGCATTTTCGAATATTTTTATATAAAAAAATTTAGTTGTATTAATTTTTCTTTATCATAAATTAATAATTGACTATATAATAGATTGATAAGTCGCAAGTAGATTATTATTAATGTGATAATATATATAGTTATTGGTCTTTATTTATAAAAAAATCAAAGTACTTAATTATAACTTTTTGATAAATTAATCATTATATTTGTGAAACCTTTTTTTGGGCATCTAATTGGATTTTGTGTTGCAGTCTCATTGTCTTAATTAATCTACAAAAATTGATTACTATTTTATTTAAAATAATGACAAAATAATATATTTTATTTAGCATGTCTCGATTGCATTTTTTTATATATGTGTATACGGTCAAATAGATATTTTTTTTATCAGTGTGTCCCATTAATTTGGTGTAAAATTAATTGATTATTCTTTTAAAATATAAGGATTATTATGTATATGTCACTTATGCGAATATTAATCTACTCAAAAGAAGATTTATATTTGGCCAAGTTATGTGTACACAATAATAATATTTGAGTAATTGAAAATAATATTCATTATTTATGCAAACAGTAATCTGTCCAAAGGAAGTTTATTGTTTGGCCAAATAATGAGCATTACACACTTTTATTTATTTTCTATTAATTATGCGATCAATAATCGGCCCAAAGGAAGGTTATTATTTGGCCAATTAATAGAAAATATATGCGGTAATAAATAGGTTGCGAAGTTTAAGTTTTCATGTGCACATTTAGTCGGTGCAAAAAAAGGCTTAATGTGTGATAGAAATTTTGACAAGATTTGATTACTGAAATGAGAGTATCAGTTACAGTTGATTTTTCTATCCAAAGATTGAAAATTAATGTTGTTCTAGATATCTTAATATGAAATTTTTTCTATTGTTTAACTAATATTTACTACATATTTTTATTCTAATCCAGAAACTATGACTTCAGCTACCAATGTTTCTGCACAAATTAGTAGTATTACTATGCTGAATGGTTCAAACCTTACCTTAAGGTTTGAAAGGATACCGTGTAGATTATCCTCGGTTGTATGGATCTGGATAAAGCTCTTCGAGAAGAGAAATCCACTTCCACTCTAGAAATCTCAATGAGGTTAAAATACAGAAGTGGGAGAGATCCAATCGAATAATCATTATGATCATGAAGCGCTCAATTCCTAAGGCGTCTCGGGGTTCAATTACTGAGGATAAAGATGCCAAACAGTTCCCGAAAGAAGTTGAAAAATTCTTTGTTAAGAATAAAAAGGTGGAGGTAAGTAGCCTTTTGAGCAAACTTGTTTCCATGAGGTATAAAGGTAAAGGGAACGTAACGGGGTACATTATGAAAATGCCTCATCTTGCTTCTAAATTGAAAGCACTAAAGTTAGAGTTGTCTGAAGATTTACTCGTGCATTTCATTTTGATCTCTCTTCCTACATATTTTGGGCAATTCAAAGTGAGTTATAACACTCTGAAAGACACTTGGTCCCTAGATTAGCTTATATCTCACTGTGTGCAAGAAGAAGAAAGATTGCTACAAGATAAGACTGAAAGTGCTCACATGGTTTCATCTTCTCAATAGAAAAGAAAGCGTGATACTATTGCGGATGCACCTTCTCAGCAGAAAAGGCTAAGAAACAGGATCAAGTTTCAACATGTTTCTTTTGTAAGAAGGTGGGACACATGAAGAAGGATTGTACCAAATATGACATTTGGCGTGTAAACAAGGGTATGATTCTTACTTTCGTTTGTTTTGAGGCTAGTTTAAGTTATGCATCTGTTGATACTTGGTGGGTAGTTTCTGCTGCTACTACTCATGTAAGTATTACTATGCAGGGTTGTCAGTCACGCGCACGCGTCACCATGGAAAGCTCCAAATCACGCGCACGCGTCAGTCACGCGCACGCATCGCTCCTCGCTGCCATCTCCTTTGGTTCTTGTGCTGCAGAAACTCCATCAAATCCAGCCGAATGCTACCTAAAATAAACAAAATTACACAAGACTCAAAGTAGCATCCATAGTGGCTAAAAGATAATTAATTATTGATAAAACTTAACAAATTAAATGCAAATTCACTAGGAAAAAGTAACAAAAATGCTCACGCATCACAACACCAAACTTGAATTGTTGCTTGTCCTCAAGCAACCAAACTAATATAGGCTTAGGATGTGAATTTGCATGAAAATGAGAGTTCGATTAAGCTCATGTCTCTTCTTATAGTGGGGTTTACAACTGCAATCCTGAATAGTTTTGGCATCTCACTCTCCTTTGAATCAGAAGGATGTCAGTGTCATTCGGAATTAGAATTCGGATAATATTATGAATTCTCTGATCTTTTGTAACTCAATTTAACCCTTGAACACAACAATTTTTCCTTTCTTTGGTGCTTTGTACTTTGAGCCTAGCCGTGACTTTAAATGTTTTGTCTCAAGCTTTACTTGACACAGAAACACCACAAGCACTTAATTGGGGAACTCTTTTTGGAGTTTTGATTTTTTTTTCTTTCACCTACTCCGAGACAGTGGTGCTCAAAGCCTTTGGCATACTCTTCTAATTGCAATTGATCTTGACTCTAAATGTTTTGTCTCAAGGATTATTTGACACAAGAACACCACAAGCATGTGACTAGGGAACAACTCTTTGAGCTTTTAATCATTTCTGACCTCCCTAGTCATTGATGCTCAGAGCCTTGGACCTTATTTTTATTTTTTTTGCTGTCTCTTTTGCTTCAAGGATTAAATTTTTGTTTATTTCAGAGAAGTCATAATAATTCTCTAAATTCCTGTTCCTTGTACATCAACATTCTTTGATTCAAATTTAAATATGCACTGTTCATGGCATGCATTCAGAATCACAGAAAATACCACCACATTTAAGTGAATAAGACTACTCTTCAATATAAACTCAATTTCTCATGCAATATATCACTTCTTTTTCTTTATCTTTTTAGATTTCAAGTTTAGTGAGCGGTACATGAGACAAATAACAGAATGAAACTAATTCTAAGAACTAAAAGTACTAAAGATCATGCAGGCAATCAAAACAACAGAAAACAGAAAACAACAAAATAAGAACGGAAGAGAAATAGAATGAAAGGAACTCAACCACCTTAGTTATGCTGGTGGCCATCTCATTCCTCCATGAAGAACATTCATCTTTCTTTGGTGCTATTAAAATAAACAGAAAAGCCATAAGCGTAGCGACAATACCAAACTTAAAGGTTTGCTTGTCCTCAAGCAAAAAGTAACTGAAAACAAAAACAAATAGTAAGATGAAAGAATAATAAAAGGATAAAGAACAAGAGAGAATTAGGATTGGGGGGGTGGATGATTTGAATTCAGGCATTGAGGGGTTTAATTTGGGCGTCACGTGCGATGCGTACGCGTAAGGCACACGTACGCGTGGACCTGGTTTGTGCGAATCGCGCGAAGGCGGCCACGCGCACGCACAACTCTCTGCTCGCGTGGTTTGGGAATCAAAATTTTCAGATGACGCGTGCGCGTCATGCATGCGCACGCGTGGATGGCCATTTGGGGAAAGGATGCGCACGCGTTAGGAACGCGTACGCGTGATCAACTTTGTGCCCCTAGCACACTTCCTCTAGCACACTTCCAGCCCCAAGCCATCATAACTTTCTGTCCAAATACTCATTGACGCCGTTTTTTAGGGTCACGCGTACGCGTCAGGGACGCGCACGCATGGGTGGCCATTTGTGCAGACAACGCGCACGCGTGATGCGACTTATGCGCCCAACATGGTTCCCGCCCCACTCCTGCTCAACTCTCTGGCAGATTTTATTTTTCACGCACACACATATGACGCGTACGCGTCAGCGACGCTTGCGCGTCGTGTGCTCGTTTTTTTTTGTGTCGCCTGAAGTGTTCGGTTCCTGTTATAAAATAGTTGCATGATCAGAAAAACGGTAAAAACTCAATAAAAATTAAATAAGTAATAAAACTACTACTACAAAAAATAACTAAGGATACGAAATTTTCGGGTTGCCTCCCGACAAGCGCTTCTTTAACGTCACTAGCTTGACGGTCAGCTCCTCTAAGGAGGAGGATCATAGGGGCTTAGCTCTGCACCCCTTACTTTAAACTTCTTTCCTGTGTCTCCATAAATTAGCTCAATATACTCCAGAGAGAGAATTCTGTTTACTGTATAAATCCACAATGGATTTCTAGTCAACACCACCTTCATTCTTGGGGAGAAACCTTCAGTGGGGATCTTTTTGTTTCTCCATCCCCTGGGTATTTTCTTCTTTTTGGGAACCTCCTCATTGGTGGATGATGCATTCCCAACACCAAACTTAGGTTTGATGTCAGGAGAAATTTTATTGATTGTCACCAAAGGAGGGTTGAGTTGCAGATTCTGCTGTCCGTCATCAGGGGGTTGTTGAAGGTTTGGATCAATAAGCTCAGTCTGCATGCACCTCTCTTCTTCACCTGTTGAATGTATATCTTTGAAGACATAAAAGACCAGTTGCTCATTATGCACTCTAAGCACTAGTTCACCCACTTCTACATCAATCAGAGCTCTCCCAGTGGCTAGAAATGGTCTTCCTAGTATTATAGAGGCATTCTCATCCTCCCCTGTGTCAAGAATCACAAAATCTGCTGGGAGGAAGAACTTACCCACTTTGACCAAGATATTCTCCACTAATCCGTGTGCAGGCTTCATAGATTTGTCTGCCATCTGTAATGCTATCTTTTTGGGTTGTGCCTTTTGGATTTGCAACTTCTTCATCACAGATAAGGGCATTAGATTTATGCTTGCCCCCAGATCACATAGGGCTTTCTCAAAGGTTGTGCTCTCAATGGTGCATGGAATTTGGAAGCTCCTTGGATCCGGCATCTTCCTTGGCAAGTTATTCTGAATGATGGCACTGAATTCTTTAGTCAGGACCACTATCTCATCTCCCTTTAAAGGCTTCTTCTTTGACAACAGCTCCTTCATGAACTTGACATAGAGAGGCATTTGTTCCAAAACCTCAGCAAAAGGAATATTGATTTGTAACTTTTTGAAGACTTCCAAGAACTTTGAAAACTGCTTGTCCTTAGTCTCCTTTTGTAGTCTCTGAGGATATGGCATTTTAGGCTTGTACTCAAGAGTCTTTGGCAATGTAGGATACGTGTCAAGAGAGTCAGGGAACGGGTTGTCTGCACGCTTAGGAGGGGCGTGCTCTACTTCTTCCTTTTTCTCCTCTGGAGCTTTCTTTTCAACTAGTTCTTCATTGGCCCTTGTCTCAGAACCAGCTGTTTTACCACTTCTCAATTGAATAGCCTTGCAATCTTCTCTTGGGTTCACCACTGTACCACCTGGATATGTACTTGCAGACCTCTCAGGTATTTGCTTGCTTAGTTGGCCCATTTGCACTTCTAAGTTTCTAATGGAGGCTCTAGTTTCCTGCATAAAACTCCTCATCATCTCCCAATTAGAATCTTCTTGGGATTTAGAGTTTTCTTGCTGAGGTGGTTGTTGCTGCTGAGACTAAAATTGACGGTTATTGTGATTGTTCTATTGAAAGCCGCCCTGAGAATTATTGTTGAAGCTTTGAGGTCTTTGAGATTGGTCTCTCAACCCAAAATTTGGATGATTCCTCCACCCCTGATTGTATGTCTTAGAATATGGATCATTATTGGGATTTCTAGGACCACTCCCCATATAATTGACCTATTCAGAAGTACATTGAGTATAGTCATAATTATCATTTTGCACAAAATTACCGGTCATGTCATAGGAGGCCTCTTGAGGTGAGTTTTGGGTGTTGATAGCTGAGACTTGCTTGTCACCCATTGGTGCGGAATTTATAACTCACAACTTACCGGCAAGTGCACCGGGTCGTACCAAGTAATACCTTACGTGAGTAAGGGTCGATCCCACGAGGATTGATGGATTAAACAACAATAGCGTTTGATAGGATTAGTTAGACAAACAGAAAATAGTGTTGGAAGTTCAAAAAGTATTAAAAAGTAAATTCAAGAATTTCAGAAAACAAGCAGCAAATGAGTTGTGAAATATATATGGGAAAACAGTTAAGGCTTTAGAGTTATCTATTTTCTGGATTGACTTTTCTTATTAACTATTCTAATCATGCAATATTTAATTTATGGTAAACTATCTGTGACTAGACCCTAATTCCTTAGACCTTCCTAGTCTCCTCTAAAATTCATCAATTGCCAATTTCTTGGTCAATTAATTCCAATTAGAGGGTGATGATTAAATTCTAGTTTATATGCCACAAGAATCCTAATTGTCCAAAAATAAAGGGATTATATGTCACGTATCATGTTAAATACAAACAATTAGAAATTCAGGATAATATGTTTTCAAGCTATTGTTCAAGTAAAGAGCTTTTCCAAGTTATACAAGAACTCAAATAGAACATGGGTCATACTTCCGTTCCACCCAAATTCATAAAATAAAGAACGAAAATAATTATTGAAATATAAATCAAAACATGAATTAAAATAGAAAAATTTTATCAATCCATACAATAGACAGAGCTCTTAACCTTAACAATGGAGGATTAGTTGCTCATGGAATATGGAATGTAAATTTGTATGGAATAATGTTGTGAAATATGTTGTGCTGGAACCACCCTGTTGGGATCCCTTTTATAACTAATCCTAATAATTTAAAAATCAAATATCTAAAATTAAAATTAAAATAATATCTTTTCCTAAAATAAGATTTGAATTTAAATTCGAATTAATTAACAAGTCTTCAGCTGATGGGTGGGGACCACTTGATTTGTCCATTCTGCAGCTTCCAATATGTGTTTTCTGCACGTGGCGCATGTCCTTTTTCGTGAGTCACGCGGACGTGTCGGTCACGCGTTCGCGTCATTTGTGCAGATTCCATTCCACGCGTTCGCGTCATTGCGAATTCCTCCATTCTGCGCGGTCGCGTGAGCCATGCGTCCGCGTCGGTATTCACTGGTCATCTCCTTGGTTTCTTCTCTTTCTCTGCAGAACTTCATCAAATCCATCCGAATGCTACCTAGGATGAATAAAATTGCACAAAACTCAAAATAGCATCCATAGTGGCTAAAATATAATTAATTCTTAATTAAACTCAACAAGTTAGATGCAAATTCACTAGGAAAAGATAGGAAAGATGCTCACGCATCACAACACCAAACTTAAACTGTTGCTTGTCCTCAAGCAACCAAAAACTAATATAAGCTTAGGATGTGAATTTGCATGAGAATGAGAGTTTGATTAAGCTCATGTCTCTCCTTATAGTGGGGTTTACAACTGCAATCTTGAATAGTTTTGGCATTTCACTTTATCCTTTGAAGTTCAGAATGATTGGCATCCGTAGGAACTCAGAATCCAGATAGTGTTATTGATTCTTCTAGTTCAGTATGTTGATTCTTGAACACAGCTAATTTATGAGTCTTGGCCATGACCCTAAGCATTTTGTTTTCCAGTATTACCACCGGATACATAAATGTCACAGACACATAACTGGGTGAACCTTTTCAGATTGTTACTCAGCTTTGCTGGAGTCCCCAGTTAGAGGTGCCCAGAGTTCTTAAGCACACTCTTTTTACTTTGGATCACGACTTTAACCGCCCAGTCTCAAGCTTTTCACTTGACACCTTCACGCCACAAGCACCTGGTTAGGGACAGCTTGATTTAGCCACTTAGGCCAGGATTTTATTCCTTTGGGCCCTCCTATCCATTAATGCTCAAAGCCTTGGATCCTTTTTTACCCTTTGCCTTTTAGTTTAAAGGGTTATTGGCTTTTTCTGCTTGCTCTTTTTTATTATTATTATTTTTTTTTGCAAGCTTTGTATTTTTCACTGCTTTTTCTTGCTTCAAGAATCAATTTTATGATTTTCAACAGATTATCAATAACATTTCTCTTTTTTCATCATTCTTTCAAGAGCCAACAATTTTAACATTCATAAACTTCACTATCAAAATATGCACTGTTCATGTCATGCATTCAGAATCACAGAAAACATCACCACATTTAAGTAAATAATACTATTCTTCAATATAGACCCACTTTCTCATGCAATATATCACTCCTGTATTTTTTATTTGAAATTAAGCTC
This sequence comes from Arachis ipaensis, assembly GCF_000816755.2. Lineage (NCBI taxonomy): Eukaryota > Viridiplantae > Streptophyta > Magnoliopsida > Fabales > Fabaceae > Arachis > Arachis ipaensis. The sequence goes on from NC_029792.2 coordinate 25,431,785, forward strand.
AGTGAGTAATACATGAGACATTTTTTTATTTATTTATTATTTATTTTTTTATTTTTTTTCAGAATTACAGCAATAGGGAGAACTAAACTAGTCCTAGGATTCTAACTAATAAAGGATCATGCAACAAACAAAGAAAAATAGCAGAAAACCAGAACATAACATAGACAAAGAGGGGAGGAATAAAAATGAAAGGAACTCAACCACCTTAGTTATCCTAGCAGTCGTTTATTCTTCAGGTTGTGCTCCTTAGTGAAGATGATTTGCCTCCCTTTTGGTGCCATAGGAATAAATAGAAAACTTCTAAGCGAAGCGTCAACTCCAAACTTAAAAGTTTGCTTATCCTCAAGCAAAGAAGAACTGAAAATAGAAAGAGATAAATTATTATGAAGAAAGAAAAAGAAGATGATAAAAGAATAAGCGAGAATAGGGATTGGGAGAGAGAGAGAAAGAAACTGGGTGGCGCAACCGACGCGTTCGCGTGCGGCACGCGATCGCGTATGTCGCGCATTCTTCATAATGACGCGTTAGCGTCAGGCACGCGTCCGCGTGCCCTGGATTTTGTGCTATTCGTGCGAAGCCAGCTGCACGCCCGCGTGACTTTCTGTTCGCATGGCTTGGGAGCCAAATTTTCATACGACGCGTTCGCGTCGTGCACGCGCTCGCGTGGATGGCCATTTATGCAAATGGCGCGGACGCGTCGGTCACGCGTTTGCGTGGGCAATTTTGTGCTTTTAGCATACTTCCAGCCCAAGCCAGCATAACTCTCTGTCCAAACACCTTTTACGTCGATTTTTCGGGTCACGCGTCCGCGTGGGTGACGCGGACGCGTGGGAGGCCGTTTTTCCACATGACGCGGGCGCGTCATCGACGCGGTCGCATGGAACAATTTATGCCAAAGGCACTATTCCAGCGCCACTCCCTCGCAACTCTCTGTCAAATTTATTTTTTTTCACACACACTCATCTGACGCAGACGCGTCAGCATAGCGTGCGCGTCGTGTGCGCTCTTTTTTTTTATTTTTTATTTTTTGAGTGTTCGGTTTCTGTTCTAAAATAGCTGCATGATCAGAAAATTAGTAAGAACTCAATAAAAATCAACTAAGTAAGGAAGCTACTACTACAAAAAATAACTTAAGGATACGAAATTATCGGGTTGCCTCCCGACAAGCGCTTCTTTAACGTCACTAGCTTGACGGTCAGTTCTGCTAGTTCAGCAGATGAGTGGACCTCTGGTGATCAATCTCGCCTCCAAGATAGTGCTTCAACCTCTGGCCATTCACTGTGAATTTTCTGTCAGAATTCTCTTCCTGTATCTCCACATGACCATATGGTGAAGCTCTGGTAACCACAAATGGTCCTGACCACCGGGATTTCAGCTTTCCAGGAAAGAATTTGAGCCTTGAATTATATAGAAGCACTCTCTGTCCTGGCTCAAATATTCTGATGGCAATCTTTTTGTCATGCAGTAGCTTGGTTCTCTCCTTATAGAGCTTGGCATTCTCATAAGCTGAATATCTAAATTCATCAAGCTCATTCAACTGAAGCATCCGCTTTATTCTTGCAGCTTCTGAATTAAGATTCAGGTACCTGATTGCCCAGTAAGCCTTGTGCTCCAGCTCAACTGGCAAGTGACAGGCTTTGTCATACACCAACTGATATGGGGACATGCCAATGGAAGTCTTGTATGCTGTCCGGTATGCCCAGAGAGCATCATCAAGCTTCCTAGACCAGTCCTTTCTTGAAACACTGACCTTCTTCTCTAGAATCCTTTTGAGTTCCCTGTTGGAAACTTCAACCTGTCCACTTGTCTGAGGGTGATAAGTGGTTGCCACTTTATGACGGACTCCATATCTATGCAGAAGAGAGTCCAGCTGTCTGTTACAGAAGTGGCTTCCACCATCACTAATGAGTGTCCTTGGGATACTAAACTGGCTAAAGATATATCTCTGAAGAAAGCTCATTACCACATTGGCATCATTGGTGGGTAGAGCTACAGCTTCTACCCACTTGGACACATAATCAACTGCCACTAGAATATAGTTGTTTGAATGTGAGGGTGGAAAAGGTCCCATAAAATCAATACCCCACACATCAAACAACTCAACCTCAAGAATCCCCTGCTATGGCATTTCGTGATTGGCAGGGAGATTTGTGGCTTTTGCACATCTGTCACAGTGCTTCACAAATTTTCTTGACTCTCTGAAGAGAGTAGGCTAGTAGAACCCGCTTTGAAGGACCTTTGTAGCTGTCCTTTCACCACCAAAGTGGCTTCCATATTCAGAACCATGACAGTGCCAAAGAATTTACTGTGTTTCTTCATCTGGGACACATCTTCTGATTATACCATCTGAACACCTTTTAAAAAGGTATGGTTCCTCCCAGATGTAGTACTTGGCATCTGTTAATAGCTTCTTTACTTGTTGTCTGCTGTACTCTCTTGGGATAAAATTCATGGCCTTATAATTTGCAATGTCTGCAAACCATGGAGCCTGTTGAATGAGGAATAATTGCTCATCCGGAAATGTCTCAGTCACAACTGTGGGTGGTTGCACTCCTGCTTCAGGCCCAATTCTGGAGAGATGGTCATCTACTTGATTTTCTGACCCTTTCCTGTCTTTTATCTCAATATCAAACTCCTGAAGGAGCAACACTCATCTGATTAATCTTGGTTTAGAATCCTGTTTAGTTAGAAGGTACTTCAAAGCAGCGTAGTTAGTATAAACAATAACCTTAGAACCAAGTAAATAGGACCTAAACTTATCAACAGCATACACAACAGCTAATAATTCCTTTTTTGTAGTTGTGTAATTCCTTTGAGCATCATTTAACACACGACTGGCATAATAAATGACATGTACAAGCTTACCATGCCTCTGTCCTAAAATAGCTCCTATAGCAAAATCACTAGCATCACACATTAATTCAAATGGTAAATCCCAGTCAGGGGGAGCTATAATAGGAGCAGAGGTAAGGTTTGCTTTCAGAGTTTCAAAAGCATGCAGACAATCAGAATCAAAGACAAAAGGAACATCAACAACCAACAGGTTGCTCAATGGTTTAGCAATTTTAGAAAAATCCTTTATAAATCTTCTATAAAATTCTGCATGACCCAAGAAACTCCTAATTGCCTTAACATTAGTTGGTGGTGGTAATTTTTCAATTACCTCCACCTTTGCTCTGTCAACCTCAATTTCCTTACTTGAAATTCGGTGTCTAAGAATAATGCCTTCTGTAACCATAAAATGGCATTTTTCCCAATTTAAAATAAGGTTTGATTCTTGACACCGTTTCAAGACAAGAGATAAATGTTTAAGGCAGGATTCAAAAGAATTACCAAAAATAGAAAAGTTATCCATAAATATCTCAATAAAATTTTCAACCATATCAGAAAAAATTGAAAGCATACACCTCTGAAAAGTTGCTGGAGCATTGCAAAGTCCGAATGGCATTCTCCTATAGGCAAATACTCCAAAGGGGCATGTGAATGCTATCTTCTCTTGATCTTGAGGGTCCACTGCAATTTGATTATATCCAGAATATCCATCTAGAAAACAATAAAAAGCATGACCGGCTAACCTCTCAAGCATCTGATCAACGAAAGGGAGGGGAAAATGATCCTTCCTTGTAGCAGTGTTGAGCCTCCTGTAATCTATGCACATTCTCCATCCTGTGACTGTTCTTGTAGGAATAAGCTCATTCTTTTCATTCTTGATCACTGTCATCCCTCCTTTCTTGGGAACTACCTGCACAGGACTTACCCAAGGACTGTCAGAAATAGAGTAAATAATACATGCTTCTCATAACTTCATTACCTCTTTTTGGACCACATCTTTCATAGTTGGATTGAGTCTCCTTTGTGGTTGCACAACTGGTTTGGCACCATCTTCAAGGAGGATCTTGTGCATACACTTGGTTGGACTAATCCCTTTCAAATTACTGATGGTCCACCCAAGAGCTATTTTATGGCTCTTGAGCACTGAAACAAGTGCATCTTCCTCTTCAGGCTTTAGAGAAGAGCTAATAATTACTGGATATGAATCATTTTCACCCAAGAACATATATTTCAGAGAAGGGGGTAAGGATTTGAGCTCAAGCTTGGGGGCTTCCTCCTCCTTGATTGGCGTGTTCATCAGCTCCTTTTGGGGTGGTGAATCATCAACTTCAACTAATTCACACTCAGAAATAGGATCTAGAACATCATCAAGTACCTCAGTTTTCAGTACTTCTTGAACAAGTGGTTCAATAACATCTATTTTCATACACCCCTCAGAATCATTGGGGTGCTTGAGGGCTTCAAAAACATTTAGGACTACCTGTTCTTCATTGACCCTCAGGGTTAATTCACCCTTTTGCACGTCAGTCAGAGCTCTACCTGTAGCTAAAAAGGGTCTACCAAGTATAATAGAGGGTTTTACCTCCTCTTCCATGTCCAATATAACAAAATCAACAGGGAAAATAAATGGTCCTACCTTAACAAGTAAATCTTCAACTACACCCACAGGTAATTTAATAGAAAGATAAGCAAGTTGAAGAGAAATACGAGTAGGTTTTACTTCCTTAATTTGAAGCTTTTTCATCACTGAAAGTGACATGAGGTTGATGCTAGCTCCAAGATCACATAAAGCTCTCTGAATGCCGACTTCTCCAATGGTGCAAGGAATGACAAAGCTCCCTAGGTCTGGCATCTTCTCAGGAAGGGTGTGTTGAATAATAGCACTGCATTCCTTGGTTAGCACCACTGTTTGTTGTTCTTTCCAATTCCTCTTGTGGGTCAACAATTCTTTCATAAATTTAGCATAGAGAGGCATTTGCTCCAGAGCCTCTGCAAAAGGGATGTTGATCTGCAGCTTCTTGAAGACATCTAAAAATTTAGAGAATTGCTTTTCTTTGGAGGCCTTCTGAAGCCTCTAAGGATATGGTATTTTTGGCTTGTATTCAAGGGCCTTTGGTAAGGTGGGATAAGTGTCAAGAGAGTCAGGAAATGGGTTGTCTGCACGTTTAGGAGGGGCGTGCTCTACTTCTTCCTTCTTCTTCTCTGGAGCTTCCTTTTCAACTAGATCTTCATTGACCTTAGTCTCAGAACCAGTTACCTTACCACTTCTCAATTGAATAGCCTTGCAATCTTCTCTTGGGTTCACCACTGTATCACCAGGGAATGTATTTGAAGACCTTTCAGGTAATTGCTTGCTCATTTGACCCATTTGCACCTCCAAGTTTCTAATGGAGGCTCTGGTTTCTTGTATGAAACTCATCATCATCTCCCATTTAGAATCTTCTTGGGATTTAGAATTTGCCTGCTGAGGTGGTTGTTGTTGCTGAGACTGAAATTGGCGGTTATTATGGTTGTTTTGTTGAAAACCACCCTGAGAACTATTGTTGAAGTTCTGAGGTCTCTGAGGTTGATCTCTCCACCCAAAATTTGGGTGATTCTTCCATCCCTGATTGTATGTCTTAGAATATGGATCATTGTTGGGATTTCTAGGACCACTCCCCATGTAATTCACCTGTTCAGAAGAGGGTTGAGCATAATCATAATTATCATTTTGCATAAAGTTACCTGTCATGTCATAGGAGGTATCTTGGTGTGGATTTTGAGTGTTGATAGCTGAGACTTACATGCCACCCATCTGTTGAGTAAGTAGATTTATCTGCTGAGACATAAGCTTGTTCTAAGCAAGAAGAGCATTAACAGCTTCTACTTCCAACACACCTCTCTTTTGAGAGGTCTCAGAGTTCACAGGATTCCTGTTAGATGAGTAGAGATATTGGTTGCTTGCAACTAATTCAATCAGCTCAATAGTCTCCTCTAATGTCTTCTTCTTGTGCAATGAACCACCTGCAGAAGTATCTAAGCTCATCTTGGACATCTCACCCAAGCCTTCATAAAAGATATCCAGTTGGGTCCATTTGGAGAACATGTCTGGAGGGCATTACCTAGTCAGTAGCTTGTATCTCTCCCAAGCTTCATAAAGAGTTTCACCCTCCTTCTGTCTGAAGGTCTGAACCTCCAACCTAAGCTTAGTCAGCTTCTTTGGTGGGAAAAATTTAGTGAGAAATTCAGTAACGACCTTTTCCCAAGTATTCAGACTCTCCTTTGGTTGGGAATCTAGCCATAGCTTTGCTTTATCCCTCAGAGCAAACGGGAAAAGCATGAGTCTGTACACCTCTGGATTCACTCCATTTGTCTTCACAGTATCACATATCTGCAGAAAATCAGATATGAACTGATTTGGATCTTCATGAGGAAGTCCATGATACTGGCAATTTTGTTGCACCAAGGTGACCAATTGTGGCTTCAACTCAAAGTTGTTTGCATTTAAAGGAGGCACCACAATACTTTTTCCATAAAGATCCGCAGTAGGGGCAGAATAAGAGCCAAGCACTCTCCTCTGTTCATCATCCCCATTCGGATTTACCACATTGGCATTAGCATTATTATTTGCCATAGTGGATTCTGCAGCCTTGCTAAGTCTTGCTTGTTGTAAACGCTGCCTGAAAGTTCGTTCAGGTTCAGGATCAATGTCTAAGAGATGTTCTTTGTCTCTATTCCTGCGCATACACAAGCAGAAAACAAGAAAAAATGGGACTCTCTACGTTAGAGTGCAGAGAAATCCCTGTGAAGTAACCTGTGTAAAATAATAAAATAACAATACTAAATAAAAAAATTAAAAAATTTTAAAAGAAAAAATAAACAGAAAAATTAAAATAAAATTAATTGGATAACACCAAACTTAAATTCAGAAATTAAAAAAAATAAATTTTAGTGCTATTTAAAAATAATCGTAAGAAAAAAATGCAAAATAAAAAAATAAAAATTAATAATAATAGAAAAAAATATAAAAAAAATTATATAATCTAAGCAATCAAACAACGAGTAGTTGTTAATCACAATCAATCTCCGGTAACGGCGCCAAAAATTTGGTGCGGGATTTATAACTCACAACTTACCGGCAAGTGCACTGGGTCGTACCAAATAATACCTTACGTGAGTAAGGGTCGATCCCATGAGGATTGATGGATTAAACAACAATAGCGTTTGATAGGATTAGTTAGACAAACAGAAAATAGTGTTGGAAGTTCAAAAAGCATTAAAAAGTAAATTCAAGAATTTCAGAAAACAAGCAGCAAATGAGTTGTGAAATATATATGGAAAAACAGTTAAGGCTTTAGAGTTATCTATTTTTTGGATTGACTTTTCTTATTAACTATTCTAATCATGCAAGATTTAATTTATGGCAAACTATATGTGACTAGACCCTAATTCCTTAGACCTTCCTAGTCTCCTCTAAAATTCATCAACTGCCAATTCCTTGGTCAATTAATTCCAATTAGAGGGTGATGATTAAATTCTAGTTTATATGCCACAAGAATCCTAATTGTCAAAAAATAAAAGAATTATATGTCACGTATCCCGTTAAATACAAACAATTAGAAATTCAGAATAATATGTTTTCAAGCTATTGTTCAAATAAAGAGCTTTTCCAAGTTATACAAGAACTCAAATAGAACATGGGTCATACTTCCGTTCCACCCAAATTCATAAAATAAAGAACGAAAACAATTATTGAAATATAAATCAAAACATGAATTAAAATAGAAAAATATTATCAATCCATACAATAGACAGAGCTCCTAACCTTAACAATGGAGGATTAGTTGCTCATGGAATATGGAATGTAAATTTGTATGGAATAATGTTGTGGAATATGTTGTGCTGGAACCACCCTGTTGGGATCCCTTTTATAACTAATCCTAATAATTTAAAAATCAAATATCTAAAATTAAAATTAAAATAATATCTTTTCCTAAAATAATATTTGAATTTAAATTCGAATTAATTAACAAGTCTTCAGCTGATGGGTGGGGACCACTTGATTTGTCCATTCTGCAGCTTCCAATATGTGTTTTCTGCACGTGGCGCATGTCCTTTTTCGCGAGTCACGCGGACGCGTCGGTCACGCGTTCGCGTCATTTGTGCAGATTCCAGTCCACGCGTTCGCGTCAGGCACGCGATCGCGTCATTGCGAATTCCTCCATTCCGCGCGGTCGCGTGAGCCATGCGTCCGCGTCGGTATTTGCTGGTCATCTCCTTGGTTTCTTCTCTTTCTCTGCAGAACTTTATCAAATCCATCCGAATGCTACCTAGGATGAATAAAATTGCACAAAACTCAAAATAGCATCCATAGTGGCTAAAATATAATTAATTCTTAATTAAACTCAACAAGTTAGATGCAAATTCACTAGGAAAAGATAGGAAAGATGCTCACGCATCACCCATCTGTTGAGTAAGTAGATTTATTTGCTGAGACACAAGCTTATTCTGAACAAGAAGAGCATTAAGAGCTTCTACTTCCATAACACCCTTCTTCTGAGGAGCCTCAGAGTTCACAGGATTCCTGTTAGATGAGTATAAATATTGGTTGCTAGCAACCAATTCAATCAGCTCAATTGTCTCCTCCGGTGTCTTCTTCTTGTGCAATGAACCACCTGCAGAATTATCTAAGCACATCTTGGACATTTCACCCAAGCCTTCATAAAAGATGTCTAGTTGGGTCCATTTAGAGAACATGTCTGGAGGGCATTGCCTAATCAGTAGCTTGTACCTCTCCCAGGCTTCATAAAGAGTTTCACCATCCCTCTGTGTGAAGGTCTGAACTTCCATCCTAAGCTTAGTTAGCTTCTTTGGTGGGAAAAAATTTGTAAGAAACTCAGTAACAACCTTGTCCCAAGTATTCAAACTCTCCTTGGGCTGGGAATCTAGCCATAGCTTTGCTCCATATCTCAGAGCAAACGGGAAGAGCATGAGTTTATACACCTCTGGGTTCACTCCATTTGTCTTCACAGTATTACAAATCTGCAGAAAATTAGAAATAAATTGATTTGGGTCTTTGTGGGGAAGACCATGATACTGGCAATTTTGTTGCACCAGGGTGACCAATGTGGCTTCAACTCAAAGTTGTTCGCAGTTATAGGAGGCACCACAATGCTTTTACCATAAAGATCTGCACTAGGAGCAGAGTAAGAGTCAGGCACTCTCCTTTGTTCTTCATTCCCATTCGGATTAACCACATTGGCATTAACAGCATTATTGTGATCCATAGTAGATTCTGCAGGCTTGCAAAGTCTTGCTTGTTGTAAACGTCGCCTACAAGTTCTTTCAGGTTCTGAATCAAAGTCTAACAGAGGTTCCTTATCTCTGTTCCTGCGCATAAACCAACAGAAAATAAGAAAAGATGGAATTCTCTACGTCAGAGTGCAGAGAAGTCCCAGTGAGGTATCCTGTATAAAATAATAAAATAAAAATGCTAAATAAAATAAATAAATAATTTTTGAAAATAATAACTGAGTAAAATAAAAAAATTTTGAAAATTAATTGGAAAAATAATTAGGAAAAATAAAATTAACCAGGTAACACCAAACTTAATTTCAGAAGTTAAGGAAAAATATTAATACTATTTTAAAAAAAATTTCGAAAATAATAAACAAAATTTAAATAAAATTAAAACTAAAACGCCTAATCTAAGCAATCAAACAACTGATAGTTGTTAATCACAGTCAATCCCCGGCAACGGCGCCAAAAACTTGGTGCAGAATTTATAACCACAAACTAACCGGTAAGTGCACCGGGTCGTACCAAAAAATACTTCAATCCTCGTGGGATCGACCCTCACTCACCTGAGGTATTACTTGGTACGACCCGGTACACTTACCGGTTAGTTTGTGGACTCTAAATATCCACACCACTACTTTGTTGGTTACGCTAAGCATTCACAGGGGTACAAGTTTTACAATCCTGCATCAAGGCCTATTTTTGAAATGAAAAATGCGAGATTTCTTGAGGATGTTGAGTTTGGGGGAAGAAAATATTAGGAATGTTGCTTTTGATGAGGATTTTGTAACTGATAATGATCAAGTCTTTGTACCTATTATTGTTCAAAATACACTGGTACAGTTATAATACAAGAGCACAATGAGAATCCTATTGTAGATTCAGATACAGTACAAGAGAACAATGAAAATATTATTGTTGCTCAAAATACTCCTACAGTACAGAAAAATAATGAGAATCCTCCTCAATTCCAACCCATCAAACAAGCTCAACAACATCAAGAAGTGTCATTAAGGAGATCCAACAAAGAAAAGAGAAGTGCAATTTCAGATGAATATGTAGTCTATCTCCAAGAACATGAGAATGTCATTGGTTTGACAGAAAATGACTCAATCAATTTTCTTCAAGTCATGCAAAGTTCTAACTCTGAAAAGTGGATCGAAGCCATGAAAGAAGAGATGAAGTCTATGAAAGGCAATGACGTTTGGGATCTCGTAGAATTACTTGAAGGTGTGAAACCAATTGGTTGTAAATGAATATTTAAAACCAAAAGGGATTCTAAGGGTAATGTCGAGAGATATAAAGCTCGTCTAGTCGCTAAAGGCTTTACTCAAAAGGAAGACATAGACTATAAAGAGACTTTCTCTCCAGTATCATTGAAAGACTCTTTTAGAATCATAATGGTACTAGTAGCTCATTTTGACTTGAAGCTACATCAGATGGATGTAAAGACATCATTTCTCAATGGTGATATTGATAAAATGATGTATATGGTACAACCAGAAAATTTTGTATCAGGCGATTCAAAATCTATAGTTTGTAAGTTAAAGAAATCCATCTATGGTCTCAAACAAGCTTCTTGTCAATGGTATCACAAGTTTCATCAGGTCATTACCTCATATGATTTTGAGGTAAATATCATAGATGAGTGTGTATACTGTAAGTTCAGTGGGAGTAAATACATCTTTTTGGTCTTATATGTTGATGACATTCTACTTGCCAGTAATGATATAGGCTTGTTGCATGAAACTAAGAAATTTCTATCGAATAAATTTGAAATGAAAGATCTTGATGATGCCTCTTTTGTATTAGGAATCGAGATACTAAGAGATTTCTCTCAAGGTATTCTTGGATTATCACAAAATAACTATATTGAAAAGATTTTAAGTAGATATGACATGGAAAGTTGTAGACCAATAGACACACCCGTAGATAAAGGAGACAAGTTTAGTCTCAAGCAATGCCCTAAAAATAATCTTGAGAGGACAGCAATGCATGATAAACCTTATGCATCAGCACTAAGGAGCTTAATATATGCTCAAATCTGCACACGTCCTGATATATCATTCATAGTGAGAGTATTGGGTAGATACTTGAGCAATCCAGGCATGGATCATTGGATAGCTGTTAAACACGAAATGTGTTATCTGAAGAGAACAAATGATTACATGCTTACTTATCGAAGATCAAAAAATTTGGAGATCATTGGGTACTTTGATTCCGATTTTGCAGGATGCCAAGATAGTAGACACTCTACTTCAGGATGTACCTTCATTTTGGTTGGAGGAGCTATTGCATGGAAGTCTAACAAACAAACTCTTGTAGCTTCCTCACAATGGAGGTAGAATATGTTGCTTACTTTGAGGCATCCAAACATGGCATATGGTTGGAAAAACTTTGTCATTAAACTTCGTATAGTAGATGACATTGAAAAGCCATTAAAGATATTCTATGACAACAAGTCAGTAGTACTATACTCCAACAACAATAAGAGCTTGACAAAATCGAAGCATATAGACATCAAGTTCTTAGTTGTAAAAGAAAAAGTTCAAGAAAAATAGATTTTCACAGAACATATAGGAACTGAGTATGTATATGCTAGCAGACCTATTAACCAAGGGATTGATCCCTAAAGTCTTTCATGAGTACACTGCTCGAATGGGTGTCAATATTCATGAGTACACTCCTATGACAGATATTGAATTATTTTTCTGTAGAATTAAGTTGATGGTTTATTTCATGTTATGTGAAATGTTCATTTTTCAATATTTGTTTTGTGTTTGATCTTAATAAAGTTTTAAAGTTGGACCAGTTGGAAATAGACATGCATGAGATCACTTAGCATGTAATTTTCATATTACTCATCCAAATTTGATCTATGTCCTTAAGTATATTAGGGTGGTAATTTTCGTGGTTCAGTCACGACATTAATGTGATAAAAGCTGCAATGATTCCATATCTAATATATGAGACGGACCATATTGTTAAAATAATAAGGGAAATAGCATTCAGATTAGGGCTAACAATCTATACCCTACCGGCGGGTACCCAACCAAGACCAACCCGTTCGGGTAGGGTTGTCTACCCGACCCGCTGCAGGTAGGGTAGGGTGCGGTGCGAGTTCGCCTGCGGGTAAGGTAGGGTAAGGGTTCAGGGTATACTCTATCCTACCCTATCCGAATTTGTTTGTGGCCAATAAATATATTAATTATAATCACAAATTATGTTATTTCAAATTAAATGATTTATATAATGGTGATCTCATCTATTTTTATAAATAGTAAATTGAAATAAGTCATAATTACTTTTGATTTGGAATTAAATGAGAATAAAACCAGATATTATCTTTTGGACTTTAGATATATTATCTTTTGAATTTTAGATATATATCTTTTGGATCTTAGATACTATTTTTATTTGGGCTTTAGGATTTAATAGGTGTCATGCTCAAATATAAATAGTGCCTTCAGGATTTCGGTCCCCAAGGCTGCGTTTGTTTCTAATAACAGGATAAGACAGGACACTGAGAACAAAACATAAAGGACAGAGACATAAACTTTTGTATTCTTGTATCCTATTTGGCGATAAACTAGAACAAATTATGAAAATCTAATTTATTCTCATTTTTTTTCATTCAAAAAATTTGAGACAAAAAATATAATAATAAAAAATATAATTATAAAAAATTAACAAGAACAATGAAAGAAAAATGAAAAATAAGTTGTATTCCTTGTTAGTGTCTCCGTGTTCTTCCTGTCAGGATGGACACAAAATACACTAATTCAGTGTCCCTAGACATATTGTCTTTGTCCATGTCTCCTTTGTCAAACACAATTTTGTGTTTCCTTGTCCCTGTCTCAGTGTCCTATCTCTATAAACAAACGCAGCCCAACATACCAAAGCCGCCTTAGCAACTCTTTTCCCATCAGAGAAGTTGCAATTCAGCCGCCCTATTAGGGATATAGAAGGTTCTGGTTAAAGAAAACTGAGACAACCCTTTCATCAATTTCTAATTTCTAATTTTTATGAGTAAAGGTACGCTTCCTCATTATAATATATTTTTGGTGATTTAATATGAATGATCTGGATTAATAAAATAATTTATTCTAACAGTAACAACTTCAACATAATAATTTGATATATAATATTATTTTCTTATTCTGCTTTTTTTCCAAAAATTTAACAATAATAATTTTAAAATATTAATAATTTAAATAAAATATTTAAAATATAAAAAATAACTTTAATATTTTATTCAAATATTAGAAACAAAAGTGATACTTTATTTAAAAAAAAATATAAACACCTCTCCACAAAAATTTTTCGAACCAAATTTGTTTGACAATAGCCTTTTCATCATTTTTTTATATTTTGTAACTCTCTACCTATGTCCATTCTTCATCTAAATTTGAAGAAACATTAAAGTAACAATCTTTAACCTCTTTCTCGTTATTCTAATTTGGATTAAAGGGTTTTCTCTAGGGCTCATAATATTAAAATGATCGACATCAATTCGTGGGTTTTGTTTGTGTAGATGTACACACTAATTATGTTAGTCTGTATAATTTTTAATGAGTTAAAATAGAAATTAAGCTTTAAAAAGTTAAAATAATCTATAAAATTTTATTCGAGCTTTATATTAGAGTTTTTTAATTTTGATATGAACCCTTTGATGGAGTATAGTAGCAATATGGGAGTTATTGGTGTTTTACGGATTTATGACGGCTGGGTAAAAGAAATTGGTGGCACCGAATGGTAGGAAGCAAATTGGAGGTACCGATTTCAGGACGCAGATGGTGCACAAATCGGTGAGACCGATTTGTGTTTTCTGTCCACGCGTCACGCATGCAGTTGCCTCCCGTGACTCGTGACTCCCTCATCCAAGTCCGTGACTCCCTCATCCAAAAGAGCAACCCCCCATTCAGTAGTATCCCTTTCACTCTCTTTCACTCTCTATCTCTTTCACTCTCTTTCACTCTCGTCTCCTTCTCTTCAACACACACTCAACCCCACCACTTACTTCCTGCATCACCATTGTTGGACCACAACAATTCAAAAAAAAAAAAATACCAAGAAGACCAAAAATTAAAGAAATAAATCAACCAGAACTTCATATTGTTAATTATCTTAGAGATCCAAATTATGTAAATTTTTATTTTTTAATAATCTGATTTAATAATAATAATAGTGATAATATTAAATTTGATTAGCAATATATATTGTAATGAAACTAAGTAGAGATTAATCATGTATGTGTGTATAATTTTATTATTAGGTGGTTAGAAATAAAAATTAAAATGAGAATTAATCATGTATGTATGTATGATATGGTATGGTATGGTAAGCTCTATGGAATAATTAGATTTTTTTTATAGTTAATGAATGAATGAAAGAAGAAGGAGAATGAGATCAGATCTGTACATACTCCCTTCGAGTAGAATAATATTGTTGTTGTTATTATTAGCAGCAGTAAAATAGTTTATCAGTCATGAAATTATTCTGGTTAGTTAGTTAAGATTAAATAATTATTGTTATAAGGTAATGAATATGATTGAAGGATTTTTGTATAATTGTGTTTTTGAGAATATAGTTATATTATACTGGTAGTTATAACGGAAATGTGATATTGTAGGGTTCACGGATGTTGATGTGCGATCATTTAAAGCCGCCGGACCCATACAACCAAATTGTTGGGTCGCACTTACGCGAGACTGGATTTTATTATGTTTCCCAAATTGGATTTATCCCATGTCAGTCAGCAATGATTAATGCTCTGATTGAGAGATGGTGGCCTGAGACTCACACGTTTCATTTTCCGGTTGGTGAGTGTGCCGTGACCTTGGAGGATGTGGCAATAATTCTCGGTCTGCCGACAAATGGTCTTCCGGTTACAGGACCGACCATGAGTAGTTTTGAGGCTTTGGAAGCCGAGTGCTTGCACCAATTTAGAATTGCACCGAGGAAGACGGAGTGTAGAGGGAGCTATATAAAATTAACATGGTTTAGGGGTTTGAGAGATCGTATAGTGTTGAATGATGTTGTGCACATTCAGATGTATGTAAAGTGTCACATAATGTTGTTATTTGGGACAATTCTGTTTGGAGATAAGTCGAGTGCAGCTGTGCATTGGAAATTTTTACCTTTGCTCCGTAACTTTGGTCAGATCATACAGTTTAGTTGCGGTTCGGCATGCCTGGCACACTTGTATAGATCATTGTGTAGGGCAACTCGTGTCGACTGCAAGGAGATGGACGGTCCATTGATACTGTTGGTCACTTGGGCTTGGATCCGGCTACCATTTCTAGCGCCGATTTCCGGCAATCTCCGAGTGTTTCCAATTGCAAACAGGTAAGTTTGATTAAAGTATGCATTGAAAGAAATGATAGAAATTATTTTTGTTTTCCACAAGATAAGTTAACTAATGGATTGTCCGACGGCAGGTGGCGTAACTGGGACCGTGAAAACTATGCCTACCGATATAATTCGCTTGTGCACTACAGGAGGTTGTTGGATGATCTACAAGAAGGACAGGTATGTTGGTAAATTAAAGTACCGTATGTAACTTGTTTAGTGAATTAATTGTTGTGTAATCATCTGACTGGTTCGATGTGTCCAGTTTGTTTGGCAGGCTTATGGCATTGGAAACATCGACCCAGACGTGATTCCTTTAGACATCCATCATAATTCGGTTATCTGGAGTGCCACAGTGCCACTTATATCTTTTGAATGCATCAAGTGGCATGCATTTGATAGAGTCAGGAGGCAATTTGGATTGAGCCAGGGTGTTCCTAATCAAGAGGGGGATCTAGGTGCATCATACGGCGAAATTTTAACTGGGCCTAAGAATCAAGATTGGGCCAATACCCACTCTTCTTGGGTGATGCAGTGGACCAATCGGTATAGTCACACTCTCTCTGATGACTTGGTGCATTTACATTATCCATTGGAAATTTATATGCATTGGTACCGACAAGCATTTGGTGACCACTTGCAATTGTCGAACCTTGTATTCGAAGAGAATCCAGAAGGTCCTCCACCACCACCTCCACCGGAACCACCACAACAGGGGGTGGATATTTTGTACCATATGTTCCTGAGACGCATCCGTCTGATTATTTTTCAGTGTCAGTCCCGGTACATCAACAGTATTGGGGTGGTCGGAAGTTTGAGTATGGAGAGCAAACTTCATTTAGTCAGCTGCTTGGTTTTATGGCATCGGGATCGCAACACTCACGTTTAGGTAATTATGTTGACATTCCCACCGACCATCAAGCACATTCGGGAGGGATTACTCCAGGTAGGAAGTCATTGGATTTGAGACCTCGGGTTCGCACTTCCTCTGCTAATTCTGGTGCAAGAATGTTTGTTAACTCGAGCAGAAGTGCTGAAGGGGCGGGAGGTATTATACAGAGTGGAAACCCTAGACGTATTCCGATGAGTCTGATTCATGAGAGTAATAGGGCAGTTGATGATGAGACTGATAACTACCTAGTAGACCATCCAGAGGGTGAAGATGAGGATGAGGATGAGGATGAGGATGATGATGAGGATGAGAATGAGGATGAGGATGATGACGATGCTGTTGATGAGGATCCAGCTCCTAGTGTAGGTAAAATGAACTGTTGGTAAACTTGTATGTAGGGCTTGATTATGAATTTTTATTAGTAGCTTCATGGTGAACTTGTATTTGTATTACATATTGAATTGCCATTTGAGTAATAGCATCCAAAATTTGTTGTGTTTTCATAGGTACGGCCACAAGTAAAAAAGGCAAAGGTTACAACCTTAGAGCTGATCCTCCACATCAGAGTGCGAATCGGTATACCCCATCCGCTTTTAACAAGATTGCCAAGAAGTGCAGAAAGCTATACAAAGATATGAAGTGGGCACCGAGGAAGTGAAGTTGTATGGATGAACTAAGTTGTTAATTAGGTAGTTATTAGAATCTAAAAATGAAATTGTAACTATTTAATTATTGAGTATGTTAATTAGGTTGTTACTACTATTTAAAAATTAAGTTGTACTATTTACTTCTTGAGTATGTGAAGTAGGTAGTTATTATTGACTATGTTAATTAGGTTGTTATTACTATTTACTTATTGAGTATGTTAACTAGGTTGTTATTACTATTTAATTATGTTAATTACGTTATTATGACTACTTTTCTATCGAGTATGTTAATCAGGTTTGAAATGAATACAAGCATGAGTTAGTAAATTTAAATGTCAATGTCGTACATAAATGTAAATTCAAATGACATGTAAAAAAGATAACTACTACTCTTCGGCTGGACCTCCACTTGGTCCAGCACTTTGGCGACATCTACTACGACTATGGCCCTCGGCACCGCATTGCTTGCATCGCCTAGGGCGACGTAACATACGAGTGTCCATCTCATTCAAGAAGCGGGTCATCTTCAGACGACCTTTGGCTACACGTCTGAGGAATGGGTTTCCGACGAATCGAGATCCATGATAAGCAGACCACGTTGCAGGATTTCCCAGTGGTCTAAACCTAGCCCTATATACTCTTCGAACTTGGTCCATCTTGTATACATCATGAACGTACACTTGCCAGTCCAACCGCCGATTTGCACAACAAGCAAACACATGTCGACACGGAATTCGGTCAACCTGGAATTCACCACAGTCGCAACGACGGTGGCGTAGGTCAACTGCATACTCAACCCCACTTGGCATCTCGCGTACCTCAAATACTTCATTTTCTCTATCAAAACAACTAACCTGTATGTTACCCGATGCTCGTTGATTTGCATGCACCTTGGAGGTCACCATCTCAGAGAAAACAAGTCCAGCATTAATTCGGGCTTCAGCCTCAGCTCTTTTCCTAGTGAACAACTCATTCAGTCTGTAAAATGTAGCCTTAACAAGTGCAGTCACCGGGAGATTGCGTGCACCCTTTAAGACGGAGTTGATGCACTCCACAAGATTGGTGGTCATATGACCCCATCGGTATCCACCATCAAATGCCAAAGCATACTGCTCATGTGGGATCCGATCAAGCCAGTTGGTGTAAGCCTCACCTCGTTCCTTTAATCGTTCATAGCGCATCTGGTACTCCTTGACGAGTATCCTATGAAAAACATTCAGTCAACAATGAACACCATTCTATTTGATCGTACTTACAATAAATTCAAAGTTCATTGTATTTAAAGTTACCAATGTTGACGATAAGCTTCTGCAAGTAAGGTGCCTTGAACTTCCTCAAGAAGTTGGACTCAATATGGCGGATACAAAACATATGGAACGGTCTAGGAGGAGACCAAGCCCCATTACTTCTCTCAATAGCTGACCGAATAGAATCGTGTCGGTCAGAAATAAGTCCCACACCATCACGTGTCACCACATGTTGACGCAAGTTACTAAGGAAAAAGTACCATGCATCAGAAGTCTCTCCCTCCACTATGGCGAATGCAATAGGCACGATGTTGTTATTACCATCTTGTGAGACTACAACCAATAAACAACCCTTGTATTTTCCATACAAATGAGTCCCGTCCACCTGCACCACTGGCTTGCAGTGTCTGAAGGCCCTTATACAAGGGTAATGACTCCAGAAGACTCTATGCAGTACATGAATATCAGGAACCAAATCATCCCACTGGTAAGCAGGCATTGTTTCAAAGTGAACCACTGCTGATGGCTCCTTGTGACACATGGCCTCAAACCATATGGGCAAAGCTTCATATGATGCTTCCCAACCTCTGAAAATTGATTCCACCGCCTGCTGCTTCGCTAACCAAGCCTTGCGATAACTGATGGTGTAGTTAAACTTTGACTGGAGTTCAGCAATTATTGATTTCACCTTTATAGACGGGTCAACCTCTACCAACGGCTTAATTACTTCTGCAACTGTCTTGGAATCCAACTTCGAATGGTCTTGAGAAATAGTAGACCTGGTACAAGTGTGACTTCCATTGTACCTCCTTATCTCCCAACAGTACTTCTTCTGCATTTTGGTAACCCTGATCAACCAGTCACAACCATTCTCATATTCTGTACATTTGGCATAGAATGTCGTCGGTTTCGACTCATATACGCGATAGTCCACACCTCTCCAGATGGTATAATCTTTCATTGCCTTGATTACTGCCTCTCTTGAACTGAATTTCATCCCCACTGTGAACTCACCATCTGCCACAACAGGAGGTGCTGCATACATCAAAATTAATAAACACACTTTACCATGTAAGATCATTAAAGTCTTATTTTTTCGCTATTCCATCTACGTAAAGAACAACTAAATATAATTCATAACAAAGAACTATTAATTAATAAAAAATCAAATGCTATGGTCACAAATGCCTAGTCACATATCACATACATTACTCATCCAACTTATTGATCTGCTACTTCAGAATTTCAGATGGCTACCTAAGTTTACGCACCTGTGTTCATATACTGCGAAAACTCCGGTGCGTGTATAGCCTCCAAATCCAATGACCGCATGAAAGAAGGCTCCTGAAACGGATGCGGGTTTGCTAGTGCATTTGCAACTTCCGCCACATCTGTGTTCATGGCGCCGCCAGCTTCATCTTCGTCTTCACCTGGACCGACGATCTCATAGTTACTTTCAAATTCATCTTCGCTTTCACTATTATAACTCGATGCACGACATTCGGTGGCGATTTTCCATGTACATTGAAAATATTTCATGCATACTCGCTTCGTCCATCACGTACTTGGTCTGAAATTGAACAAACCCACCAAACACAGATAAATGATACCTGTACAAAATACACGATACTCTCCTACATCTTTGAGAATCTATCTTTTCACAAATCACACCTTTCAATTCCTCAAATGACAATGTGAATAGAATAACAACATCTAATGGATTTTTACACACAAATTGAACTCCCTCATATGTTTGCAATAAGATCTGTCCGTAATAATAAATCTACAACTCTATCATCCATAACACTACACGTATTTGACTATTCTCAACCTCACAGAAATTTATTTTACGAAAATGAAGGAGAAGATTCAGAGAATAGAAGAGAAGAGAAGAGGAAGAACATTAGCACCGGCAATAAAGAAATGGGAGTTCTGTGAGCTCCTTCCAGTTTTTGTATGCATTAACGGACAAATCGGTGGCACCGACCGCGCGAACTCCCAAATCAGTGGGTCCGATTAGTTCACCCCAGATTAAAATAAAATTTTTTGCCACCAATAATCGGTCCCACCGATTACTGCACTCTTCGGTAAAATATTTCACCTCACACAAATCGGTGCCACCGATTTCATGTTGCTCAACGTCTCCCTCACACAAATCGGTGCCACCGATTTCATGATGCCGAACGTCTCTCTCACACAAATCGGTTGTGTTACTTCCTCTCTGTTTGAAATCGGTGGCACCGATTTCTTCTCCCTAACATTTCAAAAAGGAACGCCGTCATAACAGTGTAAATTACCCGTAATAATCATATCCCAGCATAACTCACACCCCCAAATCATATCCAAAAAAATCAGCCTTTATATTAATCTCTAAATTTTCAATTGACTCGACCCTCGAATTTTTATTCACATTAGTCATTCAAATAGTTTTCATTAACGGTATGCTATGTGACATATCAATATAAACAATCATATCAAGTGACAGAACATATAAAATTTAACGTGTAATAAAATGATCACGTATCAATTAATGACACATGACATATCAATGTGACCAAATTAATTAACTTAAAATACATAAAAGCAATAACAAATTAAAAATTAAAAGTGTTATTCCATAGTATTTAAAAAGAGAGAGAATGATTACTATTTTTTCTAGTATTTTCGAAACAAATTAATATTGAATTTAATTTTGATACATTGTCAGTATAAAATAGTTTTACACGTGTATTTAATTATGTAATAATATATCATTAAAAATAACTATTTTTTACATTGACCACATAAATAGTTATCCGAAAGAATGGTGCACGATTGTTAGTACATCAAAGTAAAACTCATTAATATTTAGGAGAAGTTTTTGATATAAATACAAAGGACAAATCTACACATATGAATTTATATTAGAAGAGCATCTAATTGACAAGTATTCGCTGAAAGAGACAACTTTTCTGGATCATTCACTGACAGTCATACTAGTGTCAAAGTCATATATCAATAGTTGTCCACCATGGAGATAAGGTTTGGAGGCTGTCAACCTTTTCATATTTTTTTTTAGTTTTTTATAGTATTTTTTAGTTCGACAAGTTAAAAATTAATTTGTTGCGGTATTGAATTCTATTTTTTTTGGTAGTTGGTATTAAATTCTATTTAAAGATTTATTATTGGCTAATGAATTACTGCATGCACAGACCTTTTCATGTTGTTTTTGTTGTGCATCATGTGAGATATTTGTTGGTTAAAGAGAATAATTAGATTTAACATGTCTAATTATTGAAGATGATTATGGACCTTATATTGTTGGACTTTTTGATTTTTTTTGTTGAATTTGAAAACATGGAGGGATGAGAGTTGGTTTCATTGTTGTTGGAGCATCACATATTCACATGACATCTACATTTTTTAATTAGGCAGTAGAGGAGTGGAGGCTGTGGAGACCATCTCGTCAAGCATTAGCAATGCTATAGAAAATCGATTTTTTTTTTCAGTTGGGTCGGTGATGTTAGTTCGGAGCGGGAGGGATTGGGCGGGTGGGTTCTTTTTGTAGGGCTGAGCCCATGACAAAAAAAAAATAGACCTACAAATTATGTGGATGCTGAAGATGAAATTGCTAATGAGCCTTGGTTCTAATGGCATTTCTCCCCCCTCCCCACCTCAAGATCTAGGGTTCAAATCCTAGAGAATACAATTGAGAAAAAATGTGATTAAATATGTGTGAAGTGTGTGGGTGTGTTGTGTACCTATGGATTGGAAGTTGTCCAATCCACCGACTGTTTTCAAAAATTTTTAAAATTATCTCTAATATTTAATTTGATTCAACTTTTTCGTTCACGTTTAAAATAGTTTCAATTTTATCTTTACGATCAAATTTTTACTAGTCAACAATTAATCATTTTTTTCTAATTTTAACCATTTGTCATCTAACTCTAACCAATTTTAACCCCCTCCAACTCTTCACCTCACCACCACCACCACTACCATCATCCCACCCACTATTTCCACATGCACTCCCCTGCACCCCCTCATCTCATCATTTTCACTGCAGCCTCCCTCAACTCACCACTTCCATCACAACACCATTTGTCATCCACCACCAAACTCAATCCAATCACAGTAGCGACTACCAAATCTCCACTAGATTTACCCCATCACACCCACCCAAATCTCCACCTTTATACACAATAACAACTATTTTTTATTTTCAAAAAAATAAACAAGTCTAACAAGAGAAATAGAGAACAGAAGGAGAAGAGAGATGCGGCACAACCAGAGGCAGAATGGGAAGGGTGGATGAGGGAAAACATGAGACGGAAGGGATGCGAATGATGAGCGGATATTTTATACGCTTTTTGGGGTTAATTTCATATAGTTTTGAGTATGTTTTAGTTAGTTTTCAGTCTATTTTCATTAGTTTTTAGGAAAAATTCATATTTCTGGACTTTACTATGAGTTGTGTATTTTTTTCTGTAATTTCAGGTATTTTTCTGGCTGAAATTGAAGGAGCTGAACAAAAATCTGATTCAGGCTGAAAAAGGACTGCTGATGTTGTTGGATTCTGACCTCCCTGCACTCAAAGTGGATTTTCTGGAGCTACAAAACTCGAAATGGCATGCTTCCAATTGCGTTGGAAAGTAGACATCCAGAGCTTTCCAGCAATATATAATAGTTTATACTTTGCACAAGGATAGATGACGTAAACTGGCGTTCAACGCCAGTTCTCTGCCCAATTCTGGCGTCCAGCGCCAGAAAAGGATCAAAAGCTGGAGTTGAATGCCCAAACTGGCACAAAAACTGGCGTTCAACTCCACAATGGCCTCTGCACGTGAATTGCTTAAATCTCAGCCTAACACACACCAAGTAGGCCCCAGAAGTGGATCTCTGCATCATCCATCATAGTTTACTCATTTTTTGTAAACCTAGGCTACTAGTTTAGTATTTAAACAACTTTTAGAGACTTATTTTGCATCTCATGACATTTTAGATCTAAACTTTGTACTCTTTGACGGCATGAGTCTCTAAACTCCATTGTTGTGGGTGAGGAGCTCTGCTGTGTATCAATGAATTAATGCAAGTATTTCTGTTTTCTATTCAAACACGCTTGTTCCTATCTAAGATGTTCATTCGCGCTTAACTGTGATGAAGGTGATGATTCGTGACACTCATCACCATTCTCAACCCATGAACGTGTGCCTGACAACCACCTCCGTTCTATATCAGATTGAATGAGTATCTCTTAGATCTCTTAATCAAGAATCTTCGTGGTATAAGCTAGAATTGATGGCGGCATTCATGAGAATCCGGAAAGTCTAAACCTTGTCTGTGGTATTCCGAGTAGGATTCAATGATTGAATGACTGTGACGACTGTGACGCTCCTGAAGGATGGGCGTTAGTGACAAACGCAAAGGAATCTAGGGATTCTATTCCAACCGGATCGAGAACCAACCGGTGAAACCGGTGATTGTGACAGAGCGCGTGAGCATAGTTTTCACTGGAAGGATGGAAGGTAGCCATTGACAACGGTGATCCACCAACACACAGCTTGCCATAAGAGGACGTGCGTGCGTGAACAAGAAGACAGAGGAAAGCAGAGATTCAGAAGACAAAGCATCTCCAAAACTCCAACATATTCTCCATTACTGCATAACAAGTAACCTTTAATCCATGCTCTCTTGTTTATTTGCAATTCAACTGATAAACATAATTGACTTCCTGACTAAGATTTACAAGATAACCATAGATTGCTTCAAACCAACAATCTCCGTGGGATTCGACCCTTACTCACGTGAGGTATTACTTGGACGACCCAATGCACTTGCTGGTCAGTGGTACGAGTTGTGAAAAGTGTGATTCACAATTCGTGCACCAAGTTTTTGGCGCCGTTGCCGGAGATTGTTCGTGTTTGGACAACTAACGGTTTATTTTGTTGCTTAGATTAGGAAAAATTTTCTCTTTTTGTTTAGAGTCTCTTTTTATTGTTGTGTTAGAATCTTAGAATCCTTATTTTCTTTTTAAAAATCTTTTTCAAAAAAATAATTTTTCT
>NC_029792.2:25456586-25457782 GCF_000816755.2 Arachis ipaensis
GATAGTAAATCCTATTCCAACCGGATCGAGGACCAACCGGTGATTAGCCGTGCTGTGACAGAGCGCGTGAGCGTAGTTTTCACTGGAAGGATGAAAGGTAGCCATTGACAACGGTGATCCACCAACACACAGCTTACCATAGGAGGACGTGAGTGCGTGAACAAGAAGACAGAGGAAAGTAGAGATTCAGAAGACAAAGCATCTCCAAAACTCCAACATATTCTCCATTACTGCATAACAAGTAACCTTTAATCCATGCTCTCTTGTCTATTTGCAATTCAACTGATAAACATAATTGACTTCCTGACTAAGATTTACAAAATAACCATAGATTGCTTCAATCCAACAATCTCTGTGGGATTCGACCCTTACTCACGTAAGGTATTACTTGGACGACCCAGTGCACTTGCTGGTTAGTGGTACGAGTTGTGAAAAGTGTGATTCACATTTTGTGCACCAAGTTTTTGGCGCCGTTGCCAGGGATTGTTCGAGTTTGGACAACTAACGGTTTATTTTCTTGCTTAGATTAGGAAAAATTTCTCTTTCTTTGTTTAGAGTCTCTTTTTATTGTTATGTTAGAATCTTAGAATCCTTATTTTCTTTTTAAAATCTTTTTCAAAAAAATAATTTTTCTATTAAATCCTGTGCCAAACTTTAAGTTTGGTGTTTTCTTGTTGATTTTTCTGTGTTTTTCGAAAATTTATTTTGGTTTTCTAAAAATTTTAAGTTTGGTGTTCGTCCTTTGTGTTCTCGTGTTCTTGTGAATCTTCAAAGTGTTCTTAAGTTTTCCTTGTGTCTTGATCTTAAAATTTTTAAGTTTGGTGTTCCTTGGTGTTTTCCCCCCCAAAATTTTCGAAAATAAGGAACCTCAGATCTAAAAATTTTAAATCCTGTGTTATCTTATTATTTTTCTCTCTCCTTTAAAAATTCAGATTTTTATTTCAAAATTTAAAACCTTTTTCAAAAATCATCGTATCTTTTTCAAAATCTCCTAACCACTTTCTCTCTCCTCACTTTTTTGAAAATCTTTTACTCATTTTTATTTATTTTATTTTGATTTATTTTATTTTCGAAATAAATTAATAAATAAATAAATAAAAATATTTTTTCTATTTTACATCATCTCCCTTTCTCCTTCATAGACCTAAGCGGAAATGAACAGTCCAGGAGGACTCTGGGGTCATATTCTAACCCAT
>NC_029792.2:25459164-25460267 GCF_000816755.2 Arachis ipaensis
CCTCAAGGCAGCAAAAAGCTAAGAAATGAGCAAACCACCCAAAATTCACCTGAGGACAGTAAGAGCCCAGGGAAAAATAATTCTGGTGATAAAACGCCAGAAAATTGGTGGAAGGCTGGCGCTGAACGCCCAGACCATGGCCAAAACTGGCGCTCAACGCCAGAAACAAAGCAGGACTGGCGTTCAACGCCAGAAATGGGCAAGGATCTGGCGTTGAACGCCCAAAATGGGCAGGATCTGGCGCTGAACGCCCAAAATTGGCACAATTCTGGCGTTCAAACGCCAGGAACAGACAAGGAGTTGGCTTCTCACGTCACTCCAGCTTCGACTTCTGGCACTCAATTGCCAGTGAGGGATCAGACACACACAAGTGCTGATGACAGCCCCTCTAAAAAGGCTTCTTCAACCACTTCTGTAGGCAATAAACCTGCAGCAACTAAGGTTGAAGAATATAAAGCCAAGATACCTTATCCTCAAAAACTCCGGAAAGAGGAGCAGGATAAGCAATTTGCTTGCTTTACAGATTATCTCAGGACTCTTGAAATAAAGATTCCATTTGCAGAAGCACTTGAGCAAATACCTTCTTATGCCAAGTTCATGAAAGAGATCTTGAGTCATAAAAAGGATTGGAGAGAAACAGAAAGAGTTCTCCTCACTGAAGAATGCAGTGCAGTCGTTCTGAAGAGCTTTCCTGAAAAGCTTAAAGACCCTGGGAGTTTTCTGATACCATGCATATTAGAAGATAATTGCACCAAGANTGTTACCATTTGAGCTAATGTGTGATGCCAGTGATCATGCCATTGGTGCAGCATTGAGACAGAGGCATGACAAGCTTCTGCATATCATTTATTATGCCAGTCGCGTTCTAAATGATGCCCAGAAAAATTACACAACCACAGAAAAAGAATTACTTGCAGTGGTTTACGCCATTGACAAGTTCAGATCATACTTAGTAGGATCAAAAGTGATTGTGTATACTGACCATGCTGCTCTTAAATATCTACTCACAAAGCAGGATTCATAACCCAGGCTCATCAGATGGGTATTGCTTCTGCAAGAGTTTGATATAGAAATAAGAGACAGAAAAGGGACAGAGAACCAAG
>NC_029792.2:25460608-25462096 GCF_000816755.2 Arachis ipaensis
TTGGCAACAAGGTAAAGAATCATTTACAGAAGACCTCGGCACACAAAACAGAGAAAAAGAGCTCGTTGGCAAGAAAACGCCAGTAATGGTAGCAATCTGGGCGTTCAATGCCAGAAATGGGCACCCACTGGGCGTTGAACGCCAGTAATGGCAGCAGCTGGGTGTTGAACGCCCAGGAGAGCAGCATTGGGCGCTGAACGCCCAAAACAGGCAGTGTTTGGGCGTTCAAACGCCAGGATAGCAAGGAGGAGCCAAATTCATTTTTCCACACGTATTTCCATTCTAATTTCAAATTTTATGTTTCAATGCATGATTTTTACATGAACATGTTAAGAACCCTGATTTCTAAAATCCTTAATTTCTAAAAATCCCTCTTTCCAAATTCAATCCAACTCTTTTCAAATCTTTTCTGAAAACAAATCTATCTTTTTCACTCTAAAATCTTTTCAACTAATCCATATCTTTTTCAAATCTCCATATTATCTTTTTCAAAATTTAGATTTATCTTTTTCAAAAATCTATCATATCTTTTCAAAATTAAACTATATCTTCTATCTTATCTTTTTCAACTCAATCTTTTTATCTTATCTTTTCCAATTTTTCGAAAACCCACCCCCCATCCCTTTAAATTTGGGTTCGGCCTCCCTCCTCCTCCATCAACAATTGCACCTAGCTCTCCTTCTATCCCTCTCCTTTCTTTTCTTTTGCTTGAGGACAAGCAAACCTCTAAGTTTGGTGTGTTTATCCGAGATCACTAAAATCATGGCTCCTAAAGGAAAACAACCCACTCCAAGAGGCAAGAAAGAGAGCGTTCCAAAACCACTTTGGAATCAAGGGAAGTTCTTATCTAAAGAACATTCAGACCATTATCTTAAAATAATGGGTCTGAGATCAGTGATCTCGGAAGTTAGATTCGATCTAAAAGAAGATGAATATCCGGAGATCTAGGAGCAAATTCGAATCAGGAATTGGGAAGTCCTAGCTAATCCTGAAACGAAAGTGGGAAGGAACATGGTCCAGGAGTTCTATGCTAATATGTGGCAAACTGACAAGCAGAAACTATCTGGAATTGCCTTCTATGACTATCGGACCGTGGTCAGAGGAAAGATTGTTCATACCCACCCTGATAGAATCAGGGAGATCTTAAAGCTACCTCAGCTAAAGGATGATCCGGACTCCTTCAACAGGAGGATGATGAGAGCAGACATTGACCTGGATAAGATTCTAGAGGACATATGTATCCCTGGAGCCAGGTGGACCACAATTTTCTAGAGCTACAGAACTCGAAATGGCATGCTTCCAATTGCGTTTGAAAGTGGACATCCAGGGCTTTCCAGAAATATATAATAGTCCATACTTTGCACAAGGATAGATGATGTAAACTGGCGTTCAACGCCAGTTCTCTGTCCAATTCTGGCGTCCAGCGCCAGAAAAGGATCAAAAGCTGGAGTTGAACGCCCAAACTGGCACAAAAACTGGTGTTCAACT
>NC_029792.2:25463023-25464098 GCF_000816755.2 Arachis ipaensis
AGCGTAGTTTTCACTGGAAGGATGGAAGGTAGCCATTGACAACGGTGATCCACCAACACACAGCTTGCCATAGGAGGACGTGCGTGCGTGAACAAGAAGACAGAGGAAAGTAGAGATTCAGAAGACAAAGCATCTCTAAAACTCCAACATATTCTCCATTACTGCATAACAAGTAACCTTTAATCCATGCTCTCTTGTCTATTTGCAATTCAACTGATAAACATAATTGACTTCCTGACTAAGATTTACAAAATAACCATAGATTGCTTCAATCCAACAATCTCTGTGGGATTCGACCCTTACTCACGTAAGTTATTACTTGGACGACCCAGTGCACTTGCTGGTTAGTGGTACGAGTTGTGAAAAGTGTGATTCACAATTTGTGCACCAGCGAACCAAAGGCATAGGCGGAGGGGCGAATTGGAGGTGAAGGGGAGGGCGAACCAGAGGTAAAGGATGAGGGGAGGATGAGAGCAAATCCAAGGCGGAGGGGACAAACCAGAGGCAGAGGCAGAGGGGAGGACGAGGGCTAATCCAAGGGGGATGGGAGAGCGAACCTCAAGCAGAAGCAGAAGGGAGGACGAGGGCGAATCAGAGGCAGAGGGAGAAGGCAAACCAGAGGTGTAGGGCGGGACAAGGGCAAACCAAAGGCGGAGGGGAGGACGAAGGGGGTGGGATGGTGCGACACATAGGTGCGGTAGTGATGAGAGTGACGGTGAGAGAGTGGGAGTGAGGGTTAGAGTGATGGAGATGGTGGGGCATTTGTGATTGGATTTTTTATTAGGGGTTAAAATTGGGAAAAAAATTTACTAACTGTTGACTGGTAAAAATTAGACGATAGGAATAAAATTGAAACTATTTCAAACGTTAGCGACAAAATTGAATCAAATTAGACATTAGAGATAATTTTAAAAATTTTCAAAAACGTTAAGGACAAAAAGTATACTTTATCCCAAAAATAAAAACGGCTTTATGTTATATTAATTGTAAAAAAATTATTATTATTATTATTATTAAAAATGCTCATTATTTTAAAATTTTAAATAAGATAATTTTTTCAAAACATAAAATTACA
>NC_029792.2:25464165-25481122 GCF_000816755.2 Arachis ipaensis
CTTGTTTTACTTTTTTTTAATAGAAAAGCCATGTATCTTAGAGATATTTAAGATATTTTTCCTACTAAAGAAGGACAAAAAAATTTTAAAGACTGAGTATATTAAAGATAAATTACTTAAGTTTAATTTAATTTTCTAAAATAAAAAAGTATGTGACCGATTCAATTTATGCAACATTAAAATTTGCTTAAAAAAGTGTACGGAATTCATTTTGAAGCAAATCAATTTGATCCAATAAACTTTGTGTACATAAAACCACTAGTAGCCCAATACCCCGTCCTCTCTCTTGTGCTCTGTTAGGACTCACCTAATCAGAAAACATAGAGTGTAGTGAGATGAGTCCGTTTTTTGCTTCCCAAATTGTGAATACATTCGTTTACTAACCCCTAAATCGTGAACAGTATCCGTCTGCAAACCAAATCGTGAATAGTTTTCTTTTGTCTCTCTTAAACCAAACATAACATCTTGAAAGTCTTTTGCAACCTGTAAAGGCACCAAGAACAGTTGATGTAAGACACCTAGGAAACCTGATATGGAAGCATCATCGTCAGCAAATAATCTGAAAACAACTAGTAATTAACCAAGATCTGAAGAAGAAGAGGAAGCACTTGTGGTATATGATTGCCCCCAACGCGCTAGCGATGGACGTGAACGTTGTTGGTGGCGCGTTATATTTTTCCTTATGTCGTCGCCAAGCCGGCCGCTCGTGGAGAGGACGTGCCTTTTGCGCGCGTGTCTTTTCGTTGATGGGGATAATCGTTCATCGCCTCGTTATTCACGCCGGACATTTAATGTTCATAATGGGTTATTTCAAACTCTGTGGGTAAAGACTCTTTTACCCCTGCCTTTCGCGCTTCATGTCAGTTTTTTAACCCTCTAGTCAGTTTCACGCTCCATTTTCATTCCATTTCCTTGTTCATCTTCATTCTTATTCTCTTTGCATTCTCCTTCTTTCTTCCTGAATTCCCTACTGCGATCTTCGCATTTTTGAACATCCATCCCTTCCTGCTTTCCTCTCAGTTATCACAGTCAATCAGGTAAGCACTCTTCTCCTCTCTCTCTCTCTGCTCTATGTGTGTTTTATCTTCATTATTATTTCTCCTATATGCATGTTGCTTGTTTGATTTGCATGCTAGATGATCATAGTGTCAAGTAGGTGTGTTAGGGGGTTACCATTCCAGGGTGTTAGCTTTTTAGGTTTTTACTTGGATTTTGCTTTAGCCATGCTTGATCTTAGTTATTGAATAGGCTAAATTAGTTTTTGGGCATTTTCCGGACTCCCGACCTCATAAACTAACCGAGTGCTACCCCATTGTAGGTATGCCTCGCGTCGTTTCTCGAGCTTCCACCTCCGTCACGGGTTACGATCCCTACGTCTGGGTGACTTCCGACGTGAAGGACTCCCTGAACCAGATGGGCGAGGAGGAGTTAACCGAGTTCTGCCAAGCTGAGTACTTGTGCGGCAGGACTGACGAGGATGCCAACTACGACGTCTTTGTTCCTGCCCCCAACGAACGGCTATACGAGCTCAATTTTCATTCCCCCTGGGTTGCCGATTGGATTTGGTTCTATAAGTACATGTTCACCCAAGTGGGGATTCGTATTCCGTTTTCTGCTTTTCAAATGGCGCTCCTTAACCGGATCTCCGTGGCGACGTCGCAGCTGCATCCGAACAGTTGGGCTTCCATCCGCTGTTTCGAGATGGTGTGCGAATATCTAGAGTTGTCGGTGTTCGTTGACGTTTTCCTTTTTTTCTTCAACCTCACGAATCCTTCCAAGGAGGGGAAAGCGAGGAAATGGTTCATGTCCTTCCGATCTGCCCAGGGTCGGAGAATCTTCGGCTTGTTCGAGGACTCTTATCATGGGTTTAAAGACAAGAATTTTAAGGTGCTTCCGGTCAAAGGTCGCCATCCCTTCTGGTTGTCGTTGGAGGGGGAACGCCTCATCCCGACGTACTGGAGTTTCGGGGCAGGGTCCAACACCTTTATCAAGGTGACTTACAAGGACAGAAAGGTTGCCGACGTGTTGTTGGCCGTTTTTGGGAGGAATCATGTGAATCCCCACCTTTTGATGGGTGACCGGGAGGTCGCCAGAAATTATATTTGTGAGTAGTTTTGATGTCTCCTGCATTATTGTTGCTTTGATTGGTTATGCTGATTTCACGACTAACTTGTTTACTTATTTGTTGCAGTGGAGATGTCTGCTTCAGTGACAAGGCTTGAGGGTTTGTTCAAGACTTTCTTGGCGGACAACGATGAGGAGAAGGCTGACGAGAAGGCTGACGGGAAGCCAGAGAACCCTCCTGAGGAGAAGAAGGATCAGGCGGTGCCTTCACCTCGTGACACCGAGATGTCGGGCAAAAACTCTGACGGGACGCGCGTTTCTCCTATTCGTGAGGAGACGGCCGGCACCGGGCATTCGTCCTCCACTCAACAAGAGGATGATGACTTGAAGCTTATCCCCACCCCCAAAAGGTAGAGGGCATCCTCCAGCCCTGAAGGAGTTCTCACCGTGA
This sequence comes from Arachis ipaensis, assembly GCF_000816755.2. Taxonomy (NCBI): domain Eukaryota; kingdom Viridiplantae; phylum Streptophyta; class Magnoliopsida; order Fabales; family Fabaceae; genus Arachis; species Arachis ipaensis. The sequence continues at coordinate 25,466,681 of NC_029792.2, forward strand.
TGGAGAGGAACTTCGACGCTGGGGCCTTCATAGATTCCCAGTTGCTGCCTGGCACGGAGGATCACTTCCTTGGCACCGAGCTTGCGGGGCAGGCGAGGTGGATGTACCATACCCTTCTCCGCGGTGCCGCAATAGCTTGGAAGGCCGAGTTCGAGCTGTCGGGGATGCAGTCGCTGTGCAGGAAGCTCAATTCTGCTGCCAAAGCCAATAATGAGTTCAAAACTCAAGTTGAAACGCTTCGGGAGCAGCTGTCCAAGACGGGGGAGAAGCTTAAGGCTGCCGAGGAGAGAGCCACGTCTGCCAAGGAGAAATTGAAGACCTCTGATGCCACCGTGTCCCGTCTAACCGAGCGGGAGATGACTTTGGAGAGCCAACTCAATGCCGCGCAAGGTCGGGTGGTCGCTTTGGAGAAGGAACGTGATGTGGCCGTCTCGTTGGCTAAGGCTGCTCAAGCTGAGGTCGAAGAGCTTAGGAAGAAACATAAAGAGACTGTGAAGCAGGGGAAGAGCGCGATCCTGATGACTGAGGAGGCTCTCAAGGCCCAGGTGAAGATTGTGGCTCCTGATTTCGACACGTCGGCGATTGGGGTCTTTAAAACAATCAAGGATGGCAAGATTGTCGATATGCCCAAAATGTGATCTCTTTGTACTTTTTGTATGGATCTGTGATTATGTTGTAGAACTTCGTGGAACTTACTTTTGTTATACTTTAATAGTCGCTTGGTCGACTTGTGATTATCATTTTTCTTCGCTTATCTGGTAGCATTTTCGTTTTGTTTTGTTACCGTTTTGCCGACGTAGGCTTGTCGCTCGTGTTCGCTTACCGTTATGTTGGTAACTCGGCGAAGCCAGGTCGTGGCTTTGCTATTTCTGTAGCCATTTGTTATGGCTTTAACTTAGTTGGCTCCCAGGGTGATCAGTCCCGGGGCACCATGTCGTTGTCCTGTTTACCATGCATTGTAAGGAACATGTTGTCGTTGGACGCATAAATGGGGAAAAGTAGATGGGAAAGTAATTTTGACGAATAAACATTAATTTTGACAAGTAAACATTAGTCGACAGCTAAACAAGTCTATTGCCATGACAAGTATTCAAGAAAGTAAATCACTGAGCTCGTCAGATCGCCTAGTCAGCGTGTTTGAGCTAAGAATAAAACCTTCTTAGATCACCTACATTCCAGGTTCTCGGGATTTTCTTGCCATCGAGCCTCTCCAACTTGTAGGTACCTTTGCCAATTACCTCTTTGACCCTGTAGGGGCCTTCCCAGTTTGCCGCGAACTTGCCTTCCCCCTGGGTTGGGAGACCGATGTCGTTGCGCGGCAGGACGAGGTCGTTTTGTTCAAACTCTCTCCTGAGCACTTTGGTGTTGTAGCGCAGGGCCATTCTTTGCTTTAGTGCTACTTCTGACAAATGGGCCATCTCCCTTGCCTCGTCTACTAGGTCCTTCTCTACAGCTTCTTCCACTCTGTTTAGAAGTAGTCGTGGGCTCGGCTCGCCGATCTCTACGGGTATCATTGCGTCCACCCCATACGTCAGGAGGAAAGGGGTTTCTCCCATGGAGGACTGCTCGGTTGTACGGTAAGACCAAAGGACTGAGGCGAGTTCATCAGCCCATGCACCTTTATTATTATCCAGCCGCTTCTTGAGGCCCAGCAAGACGACCTTATTTGCAGCCTCGACTTGCCCGTTCGTCTGGGGATGCTCCACCGAAGAGAATTTCTGTTTTATGCCCAGACCGGTGAGGAACTCCACAAACTTTTTGTCGATGAACTGCATCCCGTTATCCGAGATAACGACTTCTGGGATGCCAAATCGGGTTATCACCTGTCTCTACATGAACTTTCGACAATTGGATGAGGATATACTGGCCAGCGGTTCAACCTCTATCCATTTGGTGTAGTAGTCGATGGTAACTATGAGATATTTGACTTGCCCCGGACCAACCGGGAAAGGTCCCAAGAGGTCGATTCCCCATTGTGCGAAAGGTCGGGAGGACGTCAGTAAGCTCAGTTCAGTAGCCGGTGCTTTGTGGAAGTTGGCATTCTCTTGGCACTTGACGTACTTCTTCATGAATTCTTTGGAGTCCTCCATCATTGATGGCCAGTAATATCCAGCTCGGATGAGCTTTCTTGCTAGGGCTTTGCCCCTGATGTGGTGACCACAACATCCCTCGTGGACATCCTTGAGTACGTAGTTCGTTTGGTCGGGATACAGGCATTTCAACAAGGGCTAGCTGAGTCCCTTTTTGAACAGTTGACCTTGTATAATTGCATATTTGGCCGTCTCCCTTCTTAACGCTTTAGCTGCCTTCTCGTTGTCAGGGAGTTTGCCATTTTCTAGGAAATCAGTGATGGGTCCATCCAGGAGGGACCTATCTTTGTCATGTGAAGGGCAACCGCTGGTTCTTTTATCATGCCTTGAATGAGGGACCGGTTGCCGACTCCTGGTTTTGTGCTTGCCAGCTTTGATAGGAGGTCTGCACGTGTGTTCTTTCCCTCGGAACGTGCTGGATCGTGACCTCCTCGAATTGTTTGCTTAGCTCTTTGACCTTTTCCAAGTATTTTTGTAACAGCGAGTCTCTGACTTGGTAGCTTCCATTCACTTGCGAGGTAACTACTTGTGAGTTGTTGCACACCTCCAGCCTCGCGGCCCCGACTTCCCGAGCTAAGGTTAAGCCGCCCAAGAGGGCCTCGTACTCTGCTTGGTTGTTCGATACAGGAAACTCGAACTTGATTGATTGTTCATATATGACCCCGACAGGACTTTCTAAGATGATCCCGGCACCTTCGGACGTCTGGTTGGAGGCCCCGTCCACATGGAGCTTCCACCGTATGCCCGCTTCCTCGGTTGGGTTTCCCGTTACTTCCACCAGAAAGTCTGCCATTGCTTGCACCTTAATCGCATGTCGGGGCTCATATCTCAAATCATACTGAGATAGCTCAATGGCCCAAGTCATCATCCTTCCCGCTAAATCGGGTTTTTGGAGCACCTGACAAATTCCCTGGTTTGTTCTCATGACAACCTGGTGACCTTGGAAGTATTACCGTAGTCTGCGAGAAGAGGTCAGGAGTGCTAGTGCCAGTTTCTCTAACTTGCTGTATCTCAATTATGCTCCTTGTAGCGCTTTACTCACAAAGTAAATTGGCTGTTGAACTTTCCCTTCTTCCCGTACCAAAACCGCTGCCAGCGCTTCTTCCGTTATGGCTAGGTACAGGTAGAGCGGTTTGAAATGATTGAATGCTTCCTCGCACGCCGGGGGTCTATTCAAACGCTATCCCCTTTCTCATCAGGTTGAAGAAAGGCAGGGCCTTCGCTGCCGACGCCCCAAGGAAGCGAGATAGCGCGGTGAGCCTTCCTGCCAGTCTCTGAACGTCTTTGACACAGCTCGGGCTCTTCATTTGGAGTATTGCTTGGCATTTTTCAGGATTAGCTTCGACCCCCCTTTGGGTTATCATAAATCCTAGGAACTTCTCGGCCTCCATGGCAAAGGCACATTTGAGAGGGTTGAGCCTCATGCCGTGTCGTCGGAGGGCTGCGAACACATTTCCCAGGTCGCTTAGGAGGTCCTCAGGCTGGGTGGTCTTGGCAATGATATCGTCCACGTAGACTTCCACCGTCCTGCCTATGAGGTCGCTGAATATCTTGTTCATCAACCTTTGGTACGTGGCCCTTGCGTTCTTCAGGCCAAAGGGCATTACCTTGTAGCAATAGATTCCTCCCGGCGTTATGAACGCTGTTTTCTCTTCGTCTGGCCGGTGCATCGGTATCTGATTGTATCCGGAGTAAGCATCCATAAAGCTCAGATACCGGTACCCCGCCGCCGCATCGACGAGCGCATCAATGTTGGGTAGGGGGTAACAGTCCTTGGGACATACTTTGTTGAGATCGGAATAATCCACGCACATCCTCCATTTTCCATTGTGCTTTCTTACCAGAACTACATTCGACAGCCAGGTCGAGTAGTCGAGTTCCAGGATAAATCCTGCTTCAAGGAGGCTGGCCGTCTGCTTGGCCACCTCCTCTGCTCTTTCCTGTGACATCTTCCTCCTTCTTTGAGCCACCGGTCTGGCCTCTGGCTTGACGGCCAAATGGTGTGACATGAGTTGGGGGTCTATCCCCGGTATGTCGGCCGGCGTCCAAGCAAATAGGTCGCCATTGGCCCTGATCATTTCCACTAGAGGCTCCTTCAGTTCGTGAGGGAGGTTTCTGTTCACCAAGGTGAACTTCTCCTTCGTGTCGCTGACTCTAAACTTCTCTAGGTTCCCTTCTGGTTCGGGTCTGGGCTTGTCGCTGACTCTGGCATCTAGGTCGGCGAGGAACACCCCTGATGCTTCCTTAGATTTCTTTCTTAAGGAGAGACTGGCGTTGTCGCAAGCGACTGCCATTTCCAAGTCTCCTTTTACGGATCCCACAGATCCGTCCTCAGCGACGAACTTCATTACTAGTATCTTTGTACTGATGACTGCTCCTAGATCGTTGATGGTCTTCCTCCCTAGGATGATGTTGTATGCCGTGGAGTCTCGCAGAACCACGAACTCAGCCATTATCGATCTTCTCCCTTGACCTTGTCCTACGGAGATCGGCAGGGAGATTATCCCGTCCGACTTGATGAAGTGGTCGCCTAGCCCTACAACACCGTGTTGGTGAGTCTTTAAGTCAGCATCCCGCAGACCCAAGGCATCGAACACGTTGCGGAACATAATATTCGAATCTGCCCCAGTATCTACAAGGATCCGCTTGATGAGGCCAGTTCCCACTCTGGCTGTAATGACCATGGGGGACTTTCCGCGACCTCGTCGAACCATTAGTCCTCCGGGCTGAACGAAATGGATGAAAGTCTCTTGGGGCTTCGGGCAGAGGATAAGGAAACTGCCAGGACTTTGGCGTCTTTCTTATGTGCCGACCTCGACCTTGGCGCTGCATTTCTTGCTGTTACTACGTTCACTATGGTAAGGCCGTGGTCATTGTCCTCCAGCTCTTGGCGTCGCTTTACTGCCCGGTTCTTGTCCTCTCCCTCCTGGTCGCGATTTTGTCTCCTCGGCTCCCTAATGAGGTGGGAGAATTCGACTAATTTTCCATCCCTGATCGCTTGTTCCAGCGCGTCCTTTAGGTCGAAACAGTCCTGTGTCTTGTGCCCATAGCCCTTATGGTAATCACAATAGAGGTTCTTGTTCCCCCCTGTTCGGTCTTTCAAAGGTCGAGGCTTCGACAAGATTCCCTTCTCAGCTATCTGCTGGTAAATTTCCATGATTGGTGCGGTGAGGGGGGTGTAATTGGTGAACTTCCCGACTCGAGAAAACGGCCTGGGTGTCTTACTCGGACCACTGTCTCTGGCGTGTTCCTTCTGTCTTTCTCCGTTTCTGTGCTGCCGGGTTTGATTGTAGAAGGGCTGCCATTTGTTGGCAACCACGACCTGGCTGACTTCTTCATCGTTGATGTATTCCCTGGCTACACTTTGGATCTCCTGCATTGTCCACACCGACTTCGTGGTGAGGTGCTTTCTGAAGTCCTCGTTTAGAAGTCCATTCGTCAGGCATAGGCTAGCAACTGAATCAGTCAGCCCGTCGATCTCCAAGCACTCGTCGTTGAACCGGTCTAGATATTTTCTGGTCGGTTCGCCGGACTTCTGCGTCACCCCGAGCAGATTGATCGGGTGCTTTGCCTTTGCGATTCTGGTAGTAAATTGGGCTAGGAAGGCGTGGCTGATATTCGAAAACCTGGCCACGAAGCCCTGCGGGAGGCTGTTAAACCACCGTATTGCAGGTCTCGCGAGAGTGACCGGGAAAGCGCGGCACCTTACTTCGTCTCCCACTCCCTCCAGGTTCATCCTAGCCTCGAAGGCCGTAAGGTGCTCCTGCGGGTCTTGGGATCTGTCGTACCTCATGTCCGTTGGCTTGTCAAAGTGCTTTGGCAGCCGGACTTCGAGGATGGAACGATGAAATGGGGTTGCGCCCATTATCACTGATCCGCGCGTTCTCCTTGTTCTTCCCTCGCCATCTTCCCGTCGACCGTCTTCCCGGTCTCGATATGCGGTGCGTCTCCTTTCATGCCTGGTGTAGATGATGGGGTCGCGGCGTCTCCTTGGGTGTCCTTCCTCCCTGGCGCTCTCGGGCTCAGATCGTGGGCTGGCTGTTTGCCGGGAGTGGCTTCTCGGAGGGGAACGGGAGTAGCTCGATTCGGGAGTTTGTTGGCGATGCTCCCGAACTGCCAGCCGACGCTCCAGGTCCTGCATCCTGTGACACAGTTCCTGCATTATTCTGGCGCTGTTGTCGCCAGTTCCCCTGAAGGGGCGCCTTTCGGGAGATCGTGAGGTTTGTCGTGGAGGGGACCTCGTGCGCTCCCGGGAGGAAGCGACGGAGGCTTCCCCTCTGCGCTTGGTCTCGCAGCCTGTTCCTCCTGGGTCCAGTACAATGTCCATTCAGGCGTTCCCACAGACGGCGCCAATGTTCAGTAGGTCGGGTACCGGATGGTTCGGGTTGGTACTTCGGTTGTCGAGGGGGGATCGCCTGGTTCCAGGTCGCTGAGTTGGAGAAGATGTGCCGACGTCCCGAGCTCTTCGCGTGGAGAGGGGGGTGTCACCTGCAAAGATACTCCGACGCTCTAGTCAGTCGAGTGCGCAGGCAAAAAGGTGAGAGAATGGTATGTGACGTACCTTGGGGGAGGGGTAGGACCCTCCCTATATATACCATGTCAGAGGTGGGTCCCACAAGGGCAGACCCACCTTCCTCGAAGCTTCCTTCACACAGCTGTAGCGGAGCTGTCAGAGACGCGTATCCGGGTGAGAGGTTGAACAGTTCAAACCCGACCGTTCGGGTCGGGTGGTCCACGGGTCGGGTCGGCCCGTATGCTGTTTGGGCCAGGCCGTAACAATGATGAAGGAGATATTGAAGAAGGACTACAAATATGCGAGTAGAGCATTATTAGAAAGTTAATAACGGATAAACCCATCAACCAAAGCTAGGTTCAAAGTGCAATGTTGAACATAGGGAGGAAACTAGAGAGTTTTCAAATGAAAGAAATACAAAGTAAGTTATTTCAGTTTTTCTTTAAAAAGGAAGCAGACATGAAAAAGGTATTTAAAGGGAGTCCATGAATCTTTAGAAACTCATGGCGTATGCTGAAGAAATGGGAAAGGAACATAGATCCAACAAACATGGAGTTTAACAGCAGAGGTAAAAGTTCAGATCAAGAATTTATTGGAGTACTATAAAACAGTCAAACTAGGGAGGCAGCTGGCCGCTGTGGTTGGGGAAGTAATGGAGTACAATCTTTTTGAAGGAGAAAATGGTAAAAAAAAATTTATCAAGGCAAAAATAAGAATGAAGATTGACCAACCAGTTAAGATGGGAACAAACATAGGCTGCAAAATCGATGGAATAACTTGGGTGGACTTTAAGTATGAGAAGCTCCCAACTTTTTGTTATTTCTGCAGGATGATAGGGCACGATGAAGGAATCTGTGAAAAGGCAGAGGAGCAAGAAGGTGGTAGCCAAAGCAAATCAAAAGAACTGGAGCATGGCTAAGAGCAGATGTGGTGGGAATGAAGATCGAAGAAAAGGGGACAAAAGAAAACAGCAAAGACGGGAGAACAAGTGATCCACAAAGAAGAAAAGGAGAGGGTAGGGGGAATACAGAGAAATTACTGGAAAAGCTAGAAAAACTAACAGTCTCGGAGACAAGAAGACTAGAAAAGGAGAAAGACGACAATCAGCCTACAACAGAGGAAAGGAAAAAGGAAAACAAAAGAGGATGTGAAGAGAAGGTGATAGAGATAGAAAGGAAAGACAGCAATCCATATCAAATAGAAAATACAAAAGAACATAATAACCTGATCACAGTAATAAACACAAGCAAATTAGGAATGGAAGAAACAAAAGAAAAACCAGAGACCGAGAAAGAAAAGACAAAAGGTGCAAAAAAGTGGACATAGTAAAAGGAAATGGAAGAGAAGAGCTAGAGAAACAGAAACAAAAGAAGAAAGAACCATGAAGGGGGAAGTATTTCAAGGAAAAAGGAAGGCAGAAGAAGCAATAGCAATGGAGATTAAAGATGGAGGAGCTCTAACAAAGAAATAATACACCACACTAAAAGCGGCAGAGGCTGTCACACAGCCCTGCCAAAACCAATGAGGCTGATAAGTTGGAACTGCCGTGGGATTGGGAACCCATGGACAGTTAGAGCGTTAAATAAGCTCTTGAGACAAAAGTTTTCGACCTTGTCTTTTTAATGGAGACAAGGAAAAAAGATAATAAGATTAGTAAATTAAGAAGAAGAGGAGGACTTGAAAATGTGATAGGAGTGGACTATAAAGGAGGAGGAAGAAGTAGATCAGGCGGGCTTACAGTGTTATAAGGAAATATAATATCAGTGAAGATTGCATCTATGTCACAAAACCACATAGATATGATAATCAACACAAAGGAGAACAATTACAAATGGAGAGCCATAGGTTTTTATGGATGTCCAGAAGCTGCAAACAAACACAAATCCTGGGATTTTCTTAACTCACTTGGTTAAGCCTACAACATGCCATGGATGATTTTTGAAGACTTCAACCAAGTTCTACAACAAGGAGATAAGCATGGAGGATTACTAGTCATATACACACTAATTAGAAGTTTTCAAAAAGCACTACAAATTAATGAACTTTTAGCTCTTGGGTTTGTAGGTCATGCTTTCACTTGGTCAAACAATCAAGGAGGGGATTCAAATGTACAAGAGAGGCTGGACAGAGCAATTACAAATATAGACTAGAAGAAAATTTTTTCCCACGCAATTGTACAATACCTCCAATAGTATAGGTCTGATCACTGCCCTATTTTGGCGGACATGTATGGAAAGATAGAAAGAAAAAGGAGAGAGTATATTTTCAGATTTGAAGAAGTTTGGTTGGGAAATGAAGGTTGCGAAGACGTTGTAAAGAGAGCCTGGATCCTGGGCAGCTAGCCAATACAAGAGAAAATAACAAATTACAGCAGAACTTTAGAGGAATAGGGCAAGAAGAACTTTGGGCACATCCCAATGACAATAAAAGCAAAACAAAAAGAGCTAGAAGAGCTCCAACATCTCCCACAAATTGAAAAAGTCATGAGGCAGCTAGAAAAACACGAGAAAATAGATGATTTATTGAAACAAGAGAAGGTTTGGTGGGCCCAAAGATCTAGAGCAACGTGGCTGAAAGTTGGCAACCGTAACACAAAATTTTTTCACCAAAAGACATTCCAAGGAAAAGAAGAAATAGAATAGACAAGATATCAGAGGATGCAGGAGTGATTTATGAAGAGGATGAAAGAATTGAGAAGGTCATGATCAACTATTTTTAGAGGCTTTTTGGAACAAAAAATAGTGAAGGAATTGAAGAAGTCACAAAGGTAGTGCAAGGAAGAATCACTCAAGAAAGGTTGAAAATTATTTCAAGCAATTTCACTGCAGAAGAAGTCAAAACAGCTCTCAATCAAATGCACCCGACCAAAGCTCCTGACCCAGATGGAATGCCAGCACTCTTTTATTAAAACATGTAGAATTTTCTCATCAATCAAGAGGACAACACATGGAATCAGGATTTAATTAGAACCAAATTTCTACCTTTTGAAGCTAAACAAATTCTAGCACTACCAACAGATATTCAAGAACAAGTAGATACATACTATTGGAGTCTAAGTAAAATAGGGGAATATGAAGTGAAAAAGCTTACCATATAATCAAGTCACATGCCTTACATCAACCCCAAAACAGAAACTTAAACCAGAGAGACACCCCGGAATGGAAGCAAATATGGAAAATCAAAGTGCTTCCTAGAACTCAGAATTTCATATGGAGATTGCTGAAAGATCGTTGCCAACAAGAAATAACCTGCAAAAAAGAGGCATTATGTGTACCACTCTTTGCCCTAGATGTTGGGAAAAGAAAGAAACCGAGGAACACCTATTTAGAGATTGCTCTTGGGCTAAAAAATTCTAGTTTGTATCTCCTTTCACCATTAGAGCGGATGCGAACCCATCAATTCCTCTGCAAATTTGGATTGGTCAGATGTTGGATATCGAAAAAGGAAAAAGAGGATTATTCTTGTGCAGCCTTTAAAGTATATGGTTGGGAAGAAACAAACTGATATTCGAAGGAGAAGACACCTCACTGGAATTGACAGCAGAGAAGGTGCAGGAAATCTTTTCTGAAGTTGAGGCTATGTTGGTGCCATCACACAAGTCAAATTGGGAAGTTCCATCGGATAACCAAAGCGCAACATTCTGAATAGCTCCCCAACCAAGTAGGTACAAATTAAATGTGGATGTCGCTATTGTTAATGAATATAGAAGTGGTGCAGGAGCCATTATTAGAGATGAAGATGGAGTGTGTATGGGAGCAGTCACGTTGGAGATTGATTCATCACTTTCAATTAGGAAGGCTGAGGCTATGACCTTGTCTTTGTGCCTAAAATTTGCTCTACAATGTTTTTATTTTTTTTTATTTTTTGAGATAGAAATTGAAAGTGATAATATAAAAGTTGTAAAAGGCTATTTTGGTAGTCAGGCACAAGAAGATCATTTTGGTTTTATAATTTCTAATTGCAAAACTCTTAAATTATTTTAGGTTTTACCAAATCTCATATGTTAAGAGAGATGAAAATTTAGTAGTCCACAATTTAGCTATTTTAGCTCTTACCAAATCGAATATGGTGTGGTTAAAAAAGATGCCTTTAAAAATATGTAATGTGGTCTATAAAAATATCTTAGACCTCAATTTTTAATACAAAGTTTATTCCCATTCAAAAAAAAAAAACTTTGTGCATATATTTATTAATTAAACTAAATTTAAATTTTAAAATCGAAGCAGTAATAATCTAATAAAATTAGATGTTAAATTAAAATTATATTGAGTATAATAAAAAAAATTATTTGCGTATGAATTTAAAAAAGAAATATTTTATTTACTTTTTTTGAGAATTATTGCCAATTTAACCATCTAAAAATTAAGCAATTTTACCATTTATAAATTAAGTAATTTTATCATCTTGATTCTGTTTTTTCTGATGATGTAATTTTGTTATCTGTGAAGGTCCTTCTAATAGTTCTTATTTTTCTTCACATCGCGCAACCCATTCTTTGTCACCAGTCGTCGTGTTCAGCAAGGTGGTGGTGTTGATCAGAGTTCTCGTATTCAGTAGTCCCACGACGGAGGAATTATGGGGCATCCACAGCAGCGCTGAGAGTGGACAACAACATAGTTGCAATGTAGCCTTAAAAAAGAGAGAAAAGAAAAAAAAAACATATATACTGCTAATCTTAATGCATTTAATACTGTTAACCAAAAAAAAGAGGGAGAGAATTTATATTATGTTGATGAATCTCTTCAACCATGAAAGACACAGAAAAAATTGTATGGCTCAGTGAGAGAGTGAGAATAAGTGAGATAATCATTGGTAGGGGACTCAATGATTAATAGTGGGTTTTTTTGCATAATGTTTTTCTGAAAATTTTTTAAATAAGAACATGTCTTAATTTTTGTCTTTCATATTTTATATTCATTGATTATACTAAAATTTTCTTATAATGTATTTTTTATCGACTACACGCATTAGAATAAACAAATATATATAAATTGAATGTATAATTTAGTCTAATTCAAATTAAAAACGGAATGAATTATCAGAAAAAATTTAACCAATTTTATTTAATGGTAAAAGTCTCTAGTGACTTTATGAGAATAATATAACTTGAATTTTGGTTATCTGAAAATTTACTAAGTGGTTGGAGTAGTTTCACGTGACGAACCAACAAATATTAACAATAGGGATAATGAAAAAACTAGCCAAAATGGGTTACTCGCGATTTGGGACTAGATGAGGATCCGTGAAATCCAATGGCTCGGGACCCGACCACGTGAAATGGATGGGACATAGATATTTGCCCCACGAAATCGGTTAAATCCACGCGAATGTGAAATTACTAATATATCCTAATTTATATACATAAATCAATTTCTTGAATTAGTAACCCTAATTCATGCCTCCGATTTGAATTCTTTTTTTTTTCTTCTAGACTTATATTCAGCCTCGATTTTGCATATCTCTTTCTAACTCACTTTCTATGCCTCTTAAGTCCATCCTTACATCGCTTAGTCTTGTCGCAAAAAAATTATGTTATGTTATTATGTTGAAAGATTTTTTATATTTTTTCTTTTGAAATGTTATTTTTCATAATGGATATGTTATAAATTGTGTTGAATTATATTGAATTGATTATTTTATGATTATTATATTATATTTTTTTGTTAGTTTTTATTCAAAAATTTTATAATCCATAGATACGCGGGTATCTACGTTCCCTAAAGAGAATAATTAAATAAGAACTTGTGACGAATATAGAAAGGGAACGTGGGACATTTTTTTAAACAGGAGTGAGGAACGGAAAAGGGGCCCACCGCTCCTCCAGAATACCCATTACCACTTCTAAATAGTAATGGAGATCTAATTCGAACCAATTTGAGAAGAGACACGTGAACTTTATCCGCATTAGACTTTAAAGTATTTAATTTAGATAAAAGGACAAATAGGTTCTTAACCTTTTGATTCACGGATATTTAAATCCTCAAGGATTTGGAAATACATTTAAGTTTCTGTCCTTTTCAAAACTTGGACATATCGATCCATCATGTTCACTTGGGCCTGTCCGACCCAACGGAAAAATCAAACGTGACTCCCATTGTACTGACTTAGTTGATACAGATACACACGTGAGAGAGTTTTTAAAATTGGACAAATTAAACTCAGGGATCGATGTGTCTAGATTTTGAAAAAGTCAGGGACTTAAATGTATTTTTAAATTTTTAGGACTTAAATGTCGTTGGATCAAAAAGTCAGGGATCGATTTGTCATTTTCTCTTAAATTTAAGTTGAATTTAGAATCTTAACAATGGGCTTAGGTTGATCTTGCTTGTTTGTGATCTTACTGGGCCTAAGTATATCTTGGATTAATATTTTTTATTGATAAAATGGTCCTTAAAAGATTTTAAAATTTGACAAGTGTACCCACGAGTTCGCCGGAGCATATCTCCGGCAAGCACAGTGCTGACATGGCCACTACATTTTTTATGACATGGCAAAAACCCTCCCCCACCCTAATTCTTCCTTTCTTCCTTTCCAACGCACTTCTCTTTCTCCTTCTCCCTCCCAACGCACTCCCCCCTTCTCCTTCCTGACTGCACTCTCCCCCCTCACCCAACCCTAATCCTTCCCTCCTCTTCCCTAACCCTAATCCCCATCCCCAACGCGCTTCCCCCCTCCTCAATCCAAAATCCTCTTTTTTGAACCTTAATCCCCTTCCCCTTGCCCCTTTGAATTCTAATCCCCTTCCCAACTCTCATACTCTCAACTCACTCTCTCCCAAATCAACCTTCTCAGTCTTACAGAGTCAATGTCATCGACACCACACTGTCGCCATCTCGTCGTCGGGTCTTCTGCGTCCGCCAGTGTCGTCTGTCTCCTTCGTGGCATTGCGTTGTCTGTGCGCCTTCACCGTTGTCGCCTTCACTGCTTATATCTGCTTGCTGCTAGCCCCCAGTCGCTGCCATGCCTCCTCTGTCTGGGTTCCATCTTGACTCCATCGTGTTGTGCCCCCTCTGTGTCTGGTGTTCTTCTTCTATTCTTCCTTTGGTGGTATCTGTATTAAGTTTTATTTTATTTTATTTTGATTATTATATATGAATTTGTTTATTTTTTCTGAGTTTTATTGTTATTAATCTTTTTGAATGATAATTTAACCTAAAAATTTGGGACAATTCATGATTTGGGACAACTCTGTTAATGTTGAGGTTGTTGTTGCTGTGAATGGTGGTGTTGAGGGAGGGAGAGGGGAGTGTGTGTTGGGGAAAGAGGAGTGGTAGAGATTATTGTTGCTGTTGATATTAAGGCTATTGTTACTGCGAGTGGTAGGGTTGAGGGAGGGAGGGGGTAGTGTACGTTGGAGAGGGAGAGTGGTGGAGGTTGTTGTTGCTATTGATGTTAAAGTTGTTGTTGTGCTGTGAATGGTGGAGGGAGAGGGGAGTGTGTGTTGGGGAAAGAGGAGTGGTAGAGATTATTGTTGCTGTTGATATTAAGGCTATTGTTACTGCGAGTGGTAGGGTTGAGGGAGGGAGGGGGTAGTGTACGTTGGAGAGGGAGGAGAGGGAATTTAAGGATCATAACAATAGTGAGGTACCAAAATGTCAGCGTTTGAATCTATTGGGTACTGATTTGGTCATTATCTCATAAAAGTTATTAAAGTTATTATATAATTTTTTATTTTTTGTGATGACCATATAGTTAATTTATGTGCATGTCAATCAACTAATTTTTATTACATATGATTTATTGTATAATTTTTTTCTCTTAATATGAATACATTAATGAATTTAAAGTATAAGATGTTATGTATATTATTTAACATACCAAATAACTTAAATCATTATC
>NC_029792.2:25482448-25484717 GCF_000816755.2 Arachis ipaensis
GTGAGGGAGGGAGAGGGAAGTGTGCGTTGGGAAAGGGGGAGTGGTGGAGAGAGAGAGAGTGGTGGAGGTTGTTGTTGCTGTTGATGTTAAAGTTGTTGTTGCTGTGAATGGTGGTGTTGAGGGAGGAAGGAAAAGTGTACGTTGGGGAGGGGCTTGTGATGCGGCGGGGACTGCGATTAGGGAGAAGTGTGCGTTGGGGATGGGGGCTGCGACAGGGAGGGAGAGGGAAGGGGAGGGAATGTGCGTTGGGGAGGGAACTTTGGGGGTGGTTTGCCAAGTCACTAAAACACGGTGATCACATCAACATTGTGCTTGCCAGAAATTTGCTCTGACAAGCTCAGGAGCACACTTGTCAAATTTTAAAATCTTTTAAGGATCATTTTGTCAATAACAATAGTGAGGTACCAAAATGTCAGCGTTTGAATCTATTGGGTACTGATTTGGTCATTATCTCATAAAAGTTATTATATATGATAAATAATTTTTTATTTTTTGTGATGACCATATAGTTAATTTATGTGCATGTCAATCAACTAATTTTTATTACATATGATTTATTGTATAATTTTTTTCTCTTAATATGAATACATTAATGAATTTAAAGTATAAGATGTTATGTATATTATTTAACATACCAAATAACTTAAATCATTATCTTAATACTCAACAATAGTATTGTGGTAATAAAATGTGAAGTTTTAACGGATAAAAATATTAATCATATTGTTTTGATTTTAAGAATGAATATAATATCAACAAATAAAATTATTTTTGATAAATTTAATAAAGATAAATCTCTATAAGTATTGCTATCAATGAAAAATTATTCTACTTTAAAGACAAATACTATTTTTTCACGATATTTTTTAATTCGGTAGGCTGAAGACTAATTCACCACGAATTGAAACTCCATTTATTAAAAGGTATGTTGCTAGCCAATTGATTATTACATACACAATGTGAAATTTAAACTCCTAATACTTACTTAAACATACGAGAAAAATAACTACTCATCCAATCCAAATTGATTAAAACAAATGCTAATTATTTTTAATATTTTTAATATTAAAAATCATTAAATTTTTATTTTAATTATAACTTTGTAAAATATTTATAGTAATAATTATTATATATATCTTTTGTTTAATTTCTTTTAATAAAAAAAATTATATATTTTTATTAATTATCCCGTACAATGTACGGGAACATACACTAGTTATAGTTTAAAATATCATCCAAATTAAAAGTACTATATAAACCACAATGTTATAATATCATTCCAATAGAAACTCAAAAGTCAATTAACAAAAAAAAAGCCAAACATAAAATACCAATAATCATCAAAATCCACCAAAACTTACTGCAGATTTGCTTCGTTAAGATTATCACCTTACAATAACGATGTAATAACAATCCAATAGCAATTTTTATTAATCTCAATACAATAATTTATAATCACTAACCTCTTTGTGATAGTTGTAATTTGTAAAGTATCTCCTTAATCTCCAAAATATGCCTAATATTACAGAACACTGCACTAGGGAGAAAACAATAAGAATTATTCTACCTCATCTATCAGTTTTTGCTTCTCAGGAGTCCCAAACCTTGGAGCTGCATAATGGGATTTAATTGCCAATGTGCGCCTCTCTTCTTTCTTGTAGTCTAATCAGCCTAATGCACCATTTGGGTTGGTTGGCATGAATGCAATCAGTGCAACTCAAGTAGTCCTTCGTGCCAAAATAAATTCACATCAGCAATATACAAACCTTCCTATTAAAGGAAAGTGTGAATCATTAATGGTTATAGTTATAGTCATTAAGGTAATGAAAATTGCAAATGATGAAACAATCAAGTAATGAAAATGATGTGTACAATCTCCTTCTAAACATCACCAAAAAAAAATCCCCTTCTAAACTGATAAATATTCTTTTAGTGCAATCACTTAGTTTGTTCAGTATTTTCCAAACAAGTTAGTGCTGGATAATTAAAAATAGAGACGGACTAATGACAACAGAGCAAATACAAAACAATATATTCAACATTTTGGGATAATCTAAAGCAGCCGCATCAATTGCATTGTGGATTACATCAAAGATGCTACATTTTGCATCCTCAAAAGATTTCTTCCACTCTTGATGGCTATCAGAATTCACGGGGTGTAAAAAAAATTAAATCTTTTCCAAGAAATAAATAAAAAATAATTCACTTTTGGGAGATTCTGCTTTTGGGGTACTACAGATTGACAGACATAGATCAAAATCTACCACTG
>NC_029792.2:25484801-25486414 GCF_000816755.2 Arachis ipaensis
TTGCATCGAATATATTTTTTTTTATTTTTTCTTTTTCTTTTTGCTTTTTGTTTTGGGTTTCAAAAAGAGCGAAACTTTTGCAGGTGTAGGAACTGGGAAGAACCCTGGCTCAGTGAAGCGCGCAGAAAACCACATGGTTGCCGCCGGCGAACCCATGAAGAAGAAACCGAAGCAAAACCTACTGAACCCCAATTGGGTTCAACTCCAACAAGTACATTTTCTCTTCTTCTTCACAATTTTTTCACCTATCCATCTAAAGAGACCCTACCCATTGTTCAACTTCAACTCATTCGCGTGTTTTCTTCTTGTCTCTGTGCAGAAGCTAAAGCTCAATAATAAGTCTTCAAGGACTTACAAAGAAGAAGACACCCCAAAATCAATACTGGGTACCCCATAATTTGTCTGTGTTGAAAAAGTATGCAGCTTTTGAAGATTATGTTCGGAGTTTTATTTTTATCTTTTAATTTTTTGGGCAGGGAAACGTAAAGAGAGCCCGAATGATGAATCCAATGACTCTCAGATTGATCCTCTTATTCCTGTAAATGACGACTCAAGGTGACTATTTTGAGTGTGGTGTGTTACTGTAGTTGAGCGTGTATTTGTTTGTTATATGTTTATTCTGGAATTTGCAATTCGACTTTGTTGCTGAGGACTTTAGGCTGTGCTTGCTTCCTAAACTTGAATGCATATGCATGGTAACACCATGCTTTTATTTTACCTAAGAAATTGGACATGTCTTTTGTAGCAAATAAATGAATTTGAGCTGTGTCAAGACTAGATAGAATTTGGAATGAATGCATATGGAGAAACTTTGTGTGGAAGCATGCTAGAATCTTGCCTCAAGTGGTTTGGTCATACATGGAGAACGCCTATAGTGAGTATAAAGTCCAAAGAGAAAGGTAGATGAGATGGAGGGTAGTTCATTAGTCGGAGGTAGATGGAAATGATTCAAAGATATACATGGTTTACAATAGAACATTAGGGTATTATTAATTGCATGTAGCCAACCATCGAAATGGGTCAGGACTCGACTGTTATTGCACTGGATTTAGTAAGTACTTAATCGTGTTACAGGTTTGGCCTTTGGCTTTTTCTTTCATGGTTATGTTAATTTTATCTAGGCGTGCTATGTTGTTATTGGAGGTTTCTAATCTGTTGTAAAGTTCACTATCATTCAATTTATAAGAGATACGACATTGTGGTATGCTGTCTCTACGCTGCTTTAAAATTCAACGTCCTTTAACTTATTAACCATTTGGCAGTCTGACAGATGCAGTCGCCATAGATTGTGAAATGGTTGGCGTTGGTCAAGGAAACAAAAGTGCATTGGGAAGAGTAACAATGGTATTAATCTGTTCTCTTCACCTTGTTATATCTATGCATGTGTAGAATGTCATCCTCTAAGAGATACGGGTATGCTGTCTCTACGCTGCTTTAAAATTCAACGTCCTTTAACTTATTAACCATTTGGCAGTCTGACAGATGCAGTCGCCATAGATTGTGAAATGGTTGGCGTTGGTCAAGGAAACAAAAGTGCATTGGGCATTGGGACAATGGTATTAATCTGTTCTCTTCACCTTGTTATATCTATGCATGTGTAGAATGTCATCCTC
>NC_029792.2:25493200-25500763 GCF_000816755.2 Arachis ipaensis
AAGGAAAAAACAAAACTTACTAGTGATTGATGAATTCATATAATGAAATTGCCATCCAATTTTCTGTTCTTCCTAAAATTTTTGTTGAAAATTGCCTTTATCTTATCTAGTTTAAATATAATGTGGAAAGTTTTGAAGATTAACATGCATTTGCTAATTGTTGTATATAGTAGGATCAAATGTTGTTTAACCATTTGTTGTGACTCAGCAATCGTAGCTCATTTTGCGATAAGTTTACCTGTTCAAGCCTCAAGGTGTCAATTTTTGAACTTAAATGGATGCACCTTGTAGCCATGCCTATGCCATATTGCCATCGGAAACCTAGGGTGGATTAGAGACCCAGGAAAAAATGGATTTGGTTTCTTTTGGAAGATATATATTTATTCACAGAACTTTTCTTTTGAGTTCCTCATTTTCATATTTGATCACAAGAACTTCTTTCGTGTTTTTATCACCTTTCACGAATGACTATTTGAAGTCGACATCACCTTTGTCTCAGTGTGGTGTTCTAATTTAAGATCTAATAGTGAAAGCAAAATACTAAATGATAAAATGCTATTTTCCAAATTCTTGTAACAAATAATTATTGCAATTATATTATGGTGTTCATTTCATTTTTTATTTCCTTGTTGAGTCATTTGTTTCTAATAATAGTTTGGTTTATGGCAGGTTAATAAGTGGGGAAATGTTCTTTATGATGAGTTTGTTCGGCCAGTAGAACGGGTTGTTGACTTCCGTACTAAAATTAGTGGCATAAGACCTCGAGATTTGAAAAAAGGTTTGTTTAGTATTCCTTTGCCTACAATTTTAAACTCTAATTGGAAGTATTTATATGTCAAAATCCAAAAAATGCAACGAGGTTGAACACCATAATCTACTGTCGTAACTGTACTAGCTTTCAATTTCCCTGTGGAAATGTTAATGGTCAGTGTTTGGAAGTTTCAATTTCTTGCAGTCACATTTCATGAAAAAGGACTTTTGCTTGCTTCATAGATTAATATTATATTAGAACCTCTTCCTCTTGCTTTGCTAGTTTATAAAGGAAAAAGGGGGGACAAGTTGCCATGAACTATATGATATGGACTCCTCTGAACAATAGTAGCCGAGTTTTCAACTTTTGGAATGTAATCATACAAAAATTACCCACAAAGTTTTGACATTTTATAAGAGCTTATTTCTTTGATTTCAAAGTTAACAACTCATGCGTTTTGTTGATTTTAGACTTTTAGTGGGCCTATCTGGCTTATTTGGTGGAATTTTCAATGAATGTTCCAATCATAGTCTTTAGCATTAAATATTTGCATTCTGTTCAATCTATTTGATTATGGGAAATTTAGTTTAATTTGATTACAAATTGGAAGTGGACTATTGTTTAGAGTAATGTTAGAGACTGTTTGATAATTAGAATGTCGAAATGCTTGAAAGCAGGTATTCCGTGCTCATCAGTTTTAGGATTTTGATTTGTCATGATGTTTTCAAGATTAGCATGATGATTCTATGCTGATAAGCAAATGCATCTTTCAATTGTAGCAATTGACTTTTGGACTGCTCAGAAGAAAGTTGCAGAGTTGATGAAAGGAAGGATCCTTGTTGGTCATGCCTTGCAGAATGATCTTAAGGTCTTTTTTCATATTTATTTTAAAAGAATTATTCTCCTAATCAATCTTGGGTGTGTAAAACTAAGAATTAGACAGTATTTTTGCAGGCGTTGTTATTAAGTCATCCGAAAAAGGACATTCGAGATACCTCCGAGTACCAGCCATTTCTAAAGTGATGTCACCTTACTGCTCTCTTTTTGTCGTTTTGGATCCGAATGTCTCCTTTATTCATGCTAACAAGCTTCCCTTTTGGTTTGAGCAGGTCAGGTTGTAGAAGAGCGCTGCGGCATCTTGCTGCAGAAATTCTTGGTGCCAAGATCCAATCAGGAGAGCACTGCCCTGTTAGTCTAACTAACTTTTTGGTTTTACCTCCTTCCCATTCCCATCTCCCCCTTTCATTTTGTTTTACTTCATCACTTTACCAATAAAATTGTTAGTATGTCGGCTAAAGGACAATTGTTTTCTATACAAAATAGTTATTCTAGCTTTCTTGTAGTGCCATTTTTTTTCATAAGGCAATGTTTGGCAAGTGTTTCAAGATAGAAAATATAGAGACACGGAGACAGTGACAAGATAGAAAAATTATGTCCTTGTCCCTATCCTTAAGAAATACGTTTTGCCCTTCAAGTAAAGTATTCATTTTGTCCCTAACTTTTGCGATTTTCTTCAAAACGTTTGCGATTTTCTTCAAAACACTCCTCGTTTAATTTGATTCAATTTTGTCTCTAATATTTTCAATTTGTGTCAAAGCTACCTTTGGACATTTTCAATTTTGTTCCTAACATTGAAGATGGTTAATGTCTGGTGTAATTTTGAAACAAATTGAAAACGTTAGGGTAAGATCGAATGGAATTAAATGTTAGGAGTATTTTTGAAAAAATTACAAACGTTATGGATAAAAAGTATACTTTACTGTGCTCTTCTTTTTGTGCGTTTGATTGTTTTTTTTTTTCTTTTCAAATAAGATTGTTTCTCTCATGGTCTCTGTATTTATATCCTAAGACAATTACCGAGCAAGGCTGTAGTGCCACGATTTCCCCACAAAACAATTTTACTAAGCTTACCTTAACCTATGTTGTAATCAGATACAAGATGCTCGTGCTGCTATGCTGCTTTACCAAAGAAATAGAAAAGAGTGGGAAAGGAGCTTAAGAGATCAGTTTAGGCTCAAAAAGAAGCAAAATAAACGGAAGAATAAAAAGAAACCAAAGAATGAAGATACTTCAAATGCCAACCATGCTATAATTGAATCATAGTATTGCCTCCTTCAATGGTTATTTTGTTAGCTTAAATTTTGAATTAGAACTTTCAGTTAAAAGGAATACAGTTTTTGTCTGTTACTATAAGCTCAATTGTATACTAAGTGGCATAAATATGTTAAATCTGTTGCAAGTTTTGTTATTCTAAAAGAAATTTGTAGAATTTACAAGTACAAAAGAAGGATGTTGTTTGTTAGGTTAAGCATATTGATGCTTTTATCTTTGATATCTTAGTATTTTCTGAACTTAACTGTCAAAACCTCATTAGTTGGTT
The DNA here is from genome assembly GCF_000816755.2 of Arachis ipaensis. Taxonomy (NCBI): domain Eukaryota; kingdom Viridiplantae; phylum Streptophyta; class Magnoliopsida; order Fabales; family Fabaceae; genus Arachis; species Arachis ipaensis. The sequence continues at coordinate 25,496,332 of NC_029792.2, forward strand.
GATGTCTGCTCCAATCACAATATAAATCAGCAGCTATATTGCACAATCAGAAAACTATAATTAAGATCTTTTTCCTTTTCTTTTTCCCTCACAAAGCATGGAATACAACAACAGCAACAACAACAAAGTCTTATTCCACTAGGTAGGGTCGACTACATGAGTCAAATAATGTTATTGAGTCTTATTGTATTTTATATCTATAATGAGATTGTTTACGCGTAGATCTCCTTTGAGTCTTTGACTATTTCAACAAAATTTAGTTGAATCTTCATAATATAGACCAAAAGTAAGAATAGTTAGATGAAATAAAATGATGGGATATATAATTTGCTCATCTAAGAGTTAATAGTATTGTTATATCATTTTGATAATAAAATTATGGCCAAAATTATGTATGTAGTATTTCTGGTCAACCAGTTATTACCACTTGAAAATGTCACCATTTATAGAATTCACATCTTATTAAATGAAGCAAATTTAGCTGCTTGCTAAGGAAATTGAAAATAATTATGTTAATGAATTTTTAATGTTTTATGAATGTTAATTTTTTTTTTTGGTTTACCCAAACGGTATCCCTCAGCCCGACAGATTAAAGACTAATCCGTCGCGAATCTGAGCTTCATTTAAGGGTCTGCCGCTGGCCAATGAGTTTTCAAACTCCCGACACTTGTTTAAGCGGACGAGTGAGCTGATCACTCGACCAACTCAAATTGGTTTTATGAATGTTAATTGAGTACATTTAATTCAACTTCAAGATCTCTTAATGAATTTTTCTTTAATGTTTTACGAATGTTAATTTAGTCCGTTTAATTCAACTTTAAGGGTAGTTTGTTTGCTAAAATATATATTCGTTCAAAACTTTTTTTCTTACGGACAAAATATTAATTTATATAACACAGGGATATTGAAAAGGCTAGTGTCCGATTTTTCTAAAATATCTTTTTATATATATAATTTATAAAAACTATTATTTTCAATATTTGAAGCCAAGACTTTTAATTAAATTATAAACTACTTACTATTTCAACTAATACAATCTTTATTATTTTTATACACATTTAATAATTAAAATGGTGCACGGGAGCCCTGTGTCAGCTAAAGCAGGTGAGTTGATAGAAAGGTTGCAGGTGGGGAGTAGGTCTCGTGTTTCTTTGGATGGAGTGTTAACAATTTAACAAAATTGATTAAATATGTGGTGTGATTAAGATTTATTGGATGATGGGCTAAATAAAATATTAATTTTTTTTTTGATCTGTTGGTTGAATTTGGAAGCCCATGACAATTAATTGCTGACACTTTTTAAAATCTTTAATGTTACAATATGAACAAAACAATCAATCATCTGTCCACTTTTAAAAATCTTTAATGTTAGGAGTCTCTCTTGGACACTTTAAGTAGGAGTCTCTCTTAATAGTTGGAGAAATTTAAAATGATCTTTGAATAAAATCGTAAATATATATTTTTTGCAAATAACACTTATAATTTGTGACGTCTTTTTTTGCATTTTCCATTTCTATTGGATTGAAAATATTTTTATTTTTAGACATTTTTAAATAAAAAATATTAATTTAAAAAATTATTTTTTAATTAAATATTTGTTTTTTTCTTCTTATGTGCATTTTTATTATTTTTTATTGGACTAAGTTAATTATTAAAATAATTTGGTCATGCAATAGCATTGTCGTAAAAGATTTTTTATTAATGTTGTTTGCAAAAGAAAAATATTTAAGAACGACATTCAATGTATGTTGTTATTAGTAACAATGAGATATAACTATATTTGCAGTATGATTTAAATAGATTCAAAAAATAAAATTCATTTAATTTTTTATGATTTGGATAATATCCGTTTGATTTTTATTGTTTACAAATAATAGAATTTATATCAAATGAATTTAAAAGCTATTTTGCAATGTACTCTAATTCAAATTATTGTAATAAATATATAAATAAATGATTTATTGGTATATTATTTTTAAAAGGATTTTAAATTTTATAAAAATATGTGTATTAATAAAAAAATATAAATATTTTAAAAAATATGAATACAAATAATTAACTTAGGTTATTTATTTCAAAAATTGTTTTATTTAATTAACAGAAATTTGTTGACCTATATTAAAAAAGTGCAATTTCATTTTTCTTTTGTCAACATTCACACCTAATTACGTTTGATCTTAGAAATAACTTAGGGCCATATTTTGAAAAAACTAATATCATTTGAAATCTTAAACCATAAATAAAACACAGTTTGTCATATTTTTTGTGTTGCTTACATTATGCAATTTTTTACGTGAATAAAAAAGATAAAATTGTATAAATTTTATCTGAAAAGTATAAAACTTTTAGTTACATATAAAAATTGTTACCCTACTTTACTTTATCTGTTTTTTAGATTCTGCAAATTTTTTTAGTTGAAAGCAATGAAAAAAAAAAAATAATTGTACTTAAAAAACTTAAAATTTTTAGCTGGACGAACAAAAGTTGATTTGAACTGCCCTAATCTTTAGAAGGGATTAACAAAGAAGATCCACTAGACTTTTACAAAATTAAACAAAAATTTTTGCTATACAAATACTAAAGCTGTCTCTGATTTTGAGAATAAAAAAAAATAAGACACTAAAGAATAGAATACAAAAGACTAATACAAAAAATAATTAGTGTTCTTATATTTTATTTGGTAATAAACTAGAACAAATTATGAAAGTCTAATTTATTATCAATTTTTTCATTCAAAAAAATTAGGAAAAAAGATATAATAATAAGAGTTATAATTATTAAAAATTAACAAGAATAATGAAAGAAAAAATAAAAAAAAATAAGTTGTGTCTCTTATCAGTGTCTTTGTATCTTTTCTGATTGGATGAATACAAAATACACTAATTCAGTGTCTCTTAATACAATGTCTCTGTTCATGTCTCATCTGTCAAACACGATTTTGTGTCTCCGTGTTTCTGTCTCAATGTCTCGTGGCTGTAAACAAACGCACCTTTAGGTGTGTGTTGTGGTGATACTTAACGTGTCACATTAGCAAATTTTGACCCATCAACAAAGAAAGTGATAATTATATGATATTTATTAATATTAATTTTCAATAAATACATATAAATATATAAAGAAGTAATCATGATGTTTTTGTTCATCCAATATCATGATCTGATTTTTTATCCCTTTATCACTATCATCATCATTTTTTGGACATTCCTCAAAAACATATTTCTATGGTTTATGTCATATCACTCTTCAAAATTTTTTGAAATTTTTCATCAGTAATTAATTATCATGGGCTTCCAAAATCCAACCAATAGATCGAAAAAACTTTTGAACATTTTATTCAACCTATCATCCAATAAAGCTTAATTACACCACACATTTAATCAATTTTGTTAAATTGTTAAACTTCATAGAACGAAATACGAGACCTGACCTTTCTATCAGCTCACCTGCTTCAATGACACAGGAATTCCGTGCACGCGTCGAAACTGCATTCCGTCCACGTCGGATCCATACCTCTGGATGTCTAACTCTATCCATACCATAGAACTTTCCAATAAAATAAAACACTTGATAGAAAGGTAAAGGTGAAACAACAACGTTAGGTCGTTTGATAAAATATAACAATAGGATTAAAAGAATTTGATGTTAAAATTTATCTTTCTTATTTTAGCGTTAGGTCGCTTGATAAAATATAACAATAGGATTAGAAGAATTTGGTGTTAAAATTTATCTTTCCTATTTTAGCATTACTAATATGACCGATAAAACTAGAAGTGAGTTGAGTTAGATTGAGTTCAAGTTTAGGTCACACAAATTAAACTTGGCTTACGATTCGATTCATTACAATCGAGTCTATTTTTTAAGTTCAAACTCGACTCATCGAAAGCTCATAGACTAGCTCAAATAACAGAAACATAATTTATAATTCTATATCAATAAATTATAATTTATATATATTAACAAATATTTAAAAAGATTAATTTTATATATTGTCTATCAATTATAAATTTTTTTTATGTCTTTTATATATATATATATATAGAGAGAGAGAAAGAGAGATATGATATCATAATTTATTATTCTTTAATTAAGAATGAAGAGTTACTTTAGTTATAAAATAACATCCGTTATTATTTTAAAAAAAATTGACAAACATAATTTATTTAAAAAAAATTTAATCCTAAAATTGTATCCCTACCTTAAAGTAGATCTATCTTTAATTTTATCGAAGAACGTAAAATGCACAGTGTATACCGCATACGCATAGGAGTGATAATGTTAATTTGTTAATATATATCTATATTTATTCATTGATTTGTCAGCTTTCTTAGTGTATTTACAATAATTTTTTGTTTACAAATGATAATATACAGATTTTGGTATTATAATTATTAATATGAAAATATGTAATAAAAAATTGCATGTATTTGTTTGT
>NC_029792.2:25500852-25501456 GCF_000816755.2 Arachis ipaensis
AATAATTTTATCTGTTAATAAAATAAGTTGATTGGTCTATGAATAAATAATATATAAGCAAATATAATTTTACTGCATGATGGAGTTTTATGACATGGTAAAATTAAGAGTAATGATGTAACGAGAAGTTATAAGTTTGAATTAATTTTTAACTTTATAAAAATTCATGATAAACACTAATTAGTAATGTAAATCACATAAAATAACATAAATTACAAGTTCATAAATCATATAAAATTAATTCAATTATTTGTGATACATCTCCTTCGACATTGTGATCAAAACTAATTAGTAATAAAAATCACATAAAATAACATAAATTACAAATCCATAAATCATATAAACACTAATTTAATTATTTGTGATACATTCCCCTTTGACATTATCGTCAAAGATGGTCACAAATTATAAATTTGTAGCAAGTTATACAAAAGACATTTCATAACTACAATATTTAAAGCATAAAAAATACCAACACACAAATTAAGATATACTACTCACACACAAACTAAAGCAACAACTCACTTATAATCCACCAAATCAACAATTATCTCCAAACACATGGTTATAGTAACAAAACTTCATATTCTTGTTTTCTGCAAAT
>NC_029792.2:25501617-25509552 GCF_000816755.2 Arachis ipaensis
TAAATTATATTAAATTAAAACTAAATAATACGATTGATTACCAAAATTTAGGAAGAAGTCTTTGTGGGGCAATTGTGGTTCTCATGATTTGCATATTGTTTGCAGGCCTTGCAAAGTTGTTTTCCACTTCCCTTGGTATTTGAAGAATTAGGCGGAAGAATTTTAACTTCTTGAGAAATATTAGAGCCAATAAAAGATTCTAGTTCACTTTTTTTATTTGGTATGACTTTATTTTTTTCTCGGCCAATTGCATTTCAATAGAAGAAGCTTCATTTCTCTTAATGGTTGAGTAATTTGTACACTTAGTACGTCATATCTGAAATAGTGAACAAGGACTTATTTATACATATTACACATAGCAATTATGATTGGTTACGTATACAAATGGTTGTGTCTTTTCTATTGCCAATAGATACAATGTTTTGAATATACACAACTCTTAAAGAGTTGTGTCCCTTTAGTCAATAGACACAATGTTTTGAACATATACAATCCTTAAAAGGTTGTGTCCCTTCAACCAAATGGTACTAAACGATTAGTAACCATTTATTAATATTAATAATATTAATTAATCAAATTTGTAAATACCCTTCAATCCCTCACTATTTACAAAATTTAAATATCATACAAGTATATGCATAAAGAATGTGTCACTAAGATTAAACATTCTTTTAGTGTAAATTTTAAAGTTCTAACGAAGTAATAGATGTCTAATCGATTAAACCTATACTCCATATGCTAGTACCAAAAATCACACACATTACTTATACCCTCCAAGTTCAAGAGTTTACAATTTTAAGCACTTATATGGCCTTGTGCTCATCCTGGTTTCATGAATATTTACGAGAATAAAACCTCTAAAATTCTCGATTAGAGCGGCACCACTCTTATATTCATATAGGTGGAATCTTTTGATAGATAATATTATCATTCCATTAAGAGTTTAAACTCACCCTCCTAATTTATTATAAATAGCACTAAATCCTATACGTTAGTGCTCCAATTGCTAAATAACTTGTTATTACCCATTAAACCTTGAAACTAGTGGTCTACTAGAATAAAGTTGTTCCCATCATTTAGCAATAATAGGTTTTAATCCCATTTTAGCAGTAGTTTCTTTGATTTTATCCCTTGACAAACCTTTAGTCAAAGGGTCTGCTAAATTTCCTTGAGATCTTATATAAGTAATGGTAATTACACCATCATCTATTAGTTGCCTCACAAACTCATGTCTCAAACTTATATGTCTAGACTTTCCATTATAAACCTTGTTATATGCCCGAGACATGGTTGATTCACTATCACAGAAGATTGAAATGGCTGTCGTTTGCTGTGGCCACAGCTTTATATCATATAACAAATTTCTTAACCATTCCGCTTCTTTACCTGCGACTGATAAAGCTACAAACTCAGCCTCCATAGTAGAATGTGTAATACATGTTTGTTTCTTTGAGGCCCAACTTATTGCTCCACCACCTATGGTGAAAATCCATCCTGAAGGGGATTTGTTATCACTAAGATTTGTAATCCAACTTGCGTCGGAATAAACTTCTAAAACTGCGGGATAATCACTATAATGTAATCCCAAGTTTATGGTTTTCTTGAGATAACCAAGAACTCTTGTTATAGCTTTCCAATGTTGATTGATAGGCTTTTCTGTAAACCTTGATAATTTGCACACAGCAAATGCTATATCAGGTCTAGTACAATGCATTGCATACATTAAACTTCCTATAGCACTAGCATATTAGATTGTGCTATAGGTCTTCCCATGTTTCCTTCTAATTTAAGATTAGGATCATACGGCGTATTGGATTCTTTAATTGTGAGATGATCAAACTTTTCCAATACCTTTTTAATATAATGAGATTGACTTAAAGTAAAGCCAACTTCATTCTTATGTACCTTTATGCCTAATATTGTATCAACTTCATTCAAATCCTTCATCTTGAATTTAGAAGTTAGATACTCCTTCGTTATACGAATTCCTTCTAAATTTGTTCCGATGATTAACATATCATCAACATATAAACAAATAATTACTCCATAATCTTTAGTAAATTTTGAGTAAATACATTTATTCGCACTATTATGTGAGAAGCCATTTGATAACACCACTGAATCAAACTTCTCATGCCATTGTTTAGGTGCTTGTTTTAGCCCATACAAAGACTTAATTAATTTACAAACTTTCTTTTCATTTCCGGGTAGCACATAGCCTTCCGGTTGCTCCATATAAATTTCTTCATTAAGATCTCCATTTAAAAAAGCCGTTTTAACATCCATTTGATGTATATAAAGCTTATGTATGGATGCTAATGCTATAAGAGCCCTAATGGAAGTCATTCTTGCCACAGGTGCGTAGGTATCAAAATAGTCTAGACCTTCTTGTTGTCTAAACCCCTTGGCCACTAACCTTGCTTTAAAGGTTTGTAATGAACCATCAGTGTTATACTTTCTTCTAAATACCCACTTACATCCTATAGGCTTTGATCCTGGAGGCAAATCAACTATGACCCAAGTATCGTTAGATAATATTGAGTCCATTTCATCGTTTATTGCTTCTTTTCAAAAAGCAGAATCCCTTGAAGCCATAGCCTCTTTGAACGTTTGAGGATCACTCTCTATGTTCATCACAATAGGAATCTTGTTTGTTACAGAATTCCTAGTTCCTTCTACCAAAAAGGTGATAGCCTGAGAAGAAATAAAATCTGGACCCAAGTCCTTTTCTTTTCTTACTCTCAAGCTCTTCCTTGGTTCAATCAACTCTTTGTCGTTTAGACGTTTATTATTTTGATTATTTATTTCTTGTGAAATATTAGTATCATTTTAGAGATACTCTGAATTAGAAGTTGAATCATTGATAAATTTATTTTCAATAAATTCTACTTCTCTTGATTCAACAACTACATTAGACACTAAGTCTAATATTCTATATGTTTTAGAATTTTGAGCATATCCTATAAAAGCCCCTTTTATGGCTCTTGGCCCCAATTTAGTTCTCTTTTGATCAGGAACTCGATAAAAGGCTAAACACCCCCACACTTTAAGATAATTTAAATTAGGTTTCCTTCCTTTCCAAATTTCATAAGGAGAAACCTTTCTATGTCTTGATGGTATCCTATTATGGATATGACATGATGTCAATAATGCTTCACCCCACAAATTGTAAGGCAATTTTGCATTTAGTAACATTGAATTAACCATATCCACTATGTAAAACCCGGTTAATTAACAGCTAATTAACCCATAAATGAGAATTTATTCTAGAAAGCCAAAAATGTTATTTTTATGGCTAAATGTGATAGAGGAGATTGAGACGAGAATTTCGGTACCAATTTTATAGAAAACGGACCAAGATTGGACCGAACGGGCCAAACCGGGCCAACCGGACCCAAAGTGGGCCCTTGGCCCAACTAAACTAAACCAAAACCCTAGTTTTCAGCACTCTCTCTCCTCACAACACACAAACACACGCTGAAAATTAAGATGGATGGGGGAAGAATACTCTCTCAAGTTCTCTCCCTTGGTTGATCTTCAAACCACCATAACTTTTGATCTAGAGCTCCGATTGCCGCACCGTTTGCGGCCACACGTTCACCGTAGAGAGCTCTAAAAAACCCATACAATCAATCTTGAGGTAAGCCACGTTTTGCTCTTCGAATTTCCAGCCTTGATTTCGAGTTTCATGAGCAAAAATATTGAGATTTTGGGTTCTTTGATGTTATAGGACTCAACTCTCTTGAAGGAGAAGGTTAATCTTGTCTCCTTGGACCTTGGGTGTGGTAAGATTCTCAACCCTAGTGAGAATGTTGAACTTGTGGTTTTGGGTATTGAGCTCTTGTGTTTTGGTATGATGATTGTGGCTTAGGTTGTGTATATGTGAATATTGGAACTTGATTGGTGATTTTGGAAAGCTTGGGAGAGGGTTTTATGTGACAAAATCTGTTCTTGGAGGTGTTGAGACCTTGAGAGCTTGAGGAAAAGTGATTTGGAAGTGCTCCGGTTGAGCTTGGAAAATCGGCTAAGGTATGGTTTCGGTTTCCCGTATCTAATATGTAATGTGGTAGGAAATACTTAGGCTAGAGGCCCTAAGATAGGCATTGAATTGTTGGTGTTGTTGAATGGTTGAGATATATGATGTGTTCATATATGTGATTATGAATATTGATGCCTTGATTGTGCGATATATGAGAAATGCATGTTGTGATATATGCTTGATGGATGATTGAGGTTGAATTGATGGGTGGTACCATGTTGATGGTGAGTATGATGTTGATCATGTATAATGATGGTTGATTTGGAAATTGATATTATTGGAAATTGGGATGAGAAGGATGTATGACATGAGATTGTGTTTGTCCTTTAGCCATTGATTGAGAAGTGTTAAAATGGTTGGAGGTAGTTTTGGGAATTTTGGTAAAAGTGTCAATGTGTGAGTTGAGGATGGCTTGATATTGATTTTGGTACATTTTGATTGATTTCAAAGAAAAAGGATGAAATTGGCATGTTTTGATTGATTTTGAAAAGAGTTGAAAGTGGCTTGTTTTGAAAATGGCACTTTATGGTTTTGTATGAAAACATGGTTTTTGGGCATACTTTGACGGGACATAACTTGGACTACGAATCTCTAATTTATGTCAAATCTGTTTAGAAATGAAATTGGATCTGGGATGTCCATGCCGTTCGAAGAACGGGTGAAAAATGATTTAAAATGAGAGAGTTATGACCGTCGGAAGATTGGGGGTTGAATCTGTGAATTCTGCAGCTTTTAACTTAGAAAAATTTTTAGCAGATTAACCCTCCGCGCGTAGGCGCACTTGGCGCGTGCGCGCCATTCTTCCAGGAAGCACCATCCACGCGTGCGCGTGGTGTGCGCGGGCGCGTCGATGCGCTGCGCCATATGCCTAGCTATTTTCCAGAGAGTTGTGCCAGAATTGTGCCAGTTTTATGCCTAGGCGCAAGAGCACCCACGCGCACGCGTGGCTGACGCTTGCGCGCCGTTTGGATATTTTTCAACCCGCGCGTATGGCACTTGCGCGTCGATGAGTTTTTGGCCATCCGCGCGTGCGCGTGGAGTGCGCGTACGCGTGGCCCTGTTTTCATCCCAAAGTTGATTTTTGAGTTTTAAAAGCCAAATTTCATACTTCTAAGCCTCCGATCTCACCACTTATGTCGTAAATCGTTATGATATGCCTAGCAATGAGAAAAGGGGCTAGTGAATGTGGTAACTTGCGAGTGAAGCAAGGGAGAATGGATGATCATTGAGGATCAAAGATGATTATGTGAGATGCGGTGGATGGCGGTGGAAGTGCTTGTTATGCCATGGGCCGAAGGGCCGTAATTATTAATGAATTGGCTGGTTATGGATTTAACCGTGAGCCAGATGGCTGGATTATTGCCGTGTTACGGCGGAGCCATGATTATGGCTAAGTATAAATGCATATATGCTGTTGAATGAATTGTGAATGTTTGCACTTCCACTATCGGAGATGAGAGTTTCCCTGAGAGAAAGCAGTGGCTAGCCACCACGTGCTCCAGGTTGAGACTCGAAGCTCTGTTAACCCTATGTCGTCAGGGTGGCCGGGCACTGTGAAAGCCCCGGACGAGCTCACCCCCATAAATATTCACCTGTGATGGTGATGGATAAATATTCACCAGTGATGGTGATGGATAAATATTCACCAGTGATGGTGATGGATAAATATTCACCAGTGATGGTGATGGATAAATATTCACCTGTGATGGTGATGGATAAATATTCACCAGTGAGGGTGATGGATATGGATCATGATTATGATCAAGCTTATATTGAGTATAACTCGAGTTGGGGAGACACGACAGAGGGACAGTCCAATGGCTAGCTACCAGGACTTGTCGGGTTGGCTCTATAACCGACAGATGATATCATCAGCCACTAGGGACAGGCATTCATCATATGCATACTATATGAATTGTTTGTGATTGCCTATTTGACTGTATATTACTTGCTACTTGTCTAATTGCCTTATTTGTTCCTATTTGTATATCTCTTGTCTGTTATAACTGTGTTTGCTGTTTTATACTCCTGCTGGTGGTTGGGAGGTCTGAAGGAATTGGAAAGGGAAGTATTAGTTAGACTGAAGGATCTTTAGTCAGTTGCCACTTACGGTTTAGTTTGTTTATAAGCTTTGATATTATCTGGAGGAAGTTCTAAGATTGCCTTCGGCTTTCCTCTATTATTATGTATTATATATGTGGAAGCTGTTACCGTGCTGGGGACCTCTGGTTCTCACCCATGCGGATTTTGTGGTTTTCAGATGCAGGACGCGAGGCTTCTCGTTGAGGCATGCTGGAGACTTCTGGATTAGCGAAGATCCTTTGTTCTCGGGACTCTGTTTTGGGTTATATATCTTGTTTAGATACTTTTATCTCCATTAAATAATACAAACTGTGATGACTCCTCTTATAGGAGGTTTTGGAGGATAGGTTTCTGTATTTGTGTCCCTTTGGATTTTCCTTGGGGTTTTCCTTATTTTATTATATGTATATATTGCTATGCTCGGACCGGTTATCTTCGTAGCCGGATCTTGAGTCTTGATATTCCCATTTTTGACACTCTTTATATATATGATCTTGCGTTAACTTATCCTTTGCTCGTTACGTTATCGATCGGAGTGTTGCGCGTTCGAGTTACGGTTTTTGTTTACCCCTTTTTCTACAAAAGCTCCTAGTTATAATCAATTATTCATACTACTATACGTACTAAATTTTTGTTTTAGAGGTCGTAATACCTTGCCATCTCTGAATTATGACTTAAGCATAAGTCTCTGTATGGTAGGGTGTTACACACTAAGGTACGGTTTTTCCTTTTTCAGAAGTCTACATTCTTTGATATAGTGTCCTTTCTTGTGACAATGATAACACTCTCTTTGTCTCTTCTTATCTTGCTTTGAATCTTTAGAGAACTTTCTTTTCTTCTTATTGATGTTATTTTCATCAATATGATTTACTTTAGAACTTTGAGAAAGATACACAGCATCACGTTTTCGAGTTTCCTCCTCTATACGTATATGCCTTAGTAATTTCTCAATTGTAAAGTCCTCACCAAGATGTAAAAGTTTTTTCCTATAACCATTCCAAGATGAAGGCAATTTTGAAATAATTGCTCCAACTTGTAATGATTCAGGGATCACCACTTGTAGATCACGAAGTCTACTTACAAGGATTTGTAATTCATGAATTTGATCCATGACAGGCATAGTATCATTCATAATAAATTCAAAATATTTCATCATGATAAACTTATCTGTTCCTTGTCGTTCGGTATTGTACTTTTCTTCCAAAGACTTCCAAATCTCTAATGGTGATTGAATTGACATGTAGAGATCATAGAGTCGTTCGGATAAAGTGTTGAGGATATGACCTCGACATGCGAAAGTATCTTCATCACATTTCTTCTTCAATTGAACAATCTTTTCTTTCTCTTCCGGTGTGACGTTTTCAGCGGCATCGGCAATTGGTGTAGTCTTTGGGTCAATCACATATGCAAGATTGAGAACCGAAAGAAGAAACATCATCTTGTCTTTCCAACGGTTGAAGTTCGTTCCATCAAAGCGATCTAACTTGACAAACTCTTGATTCATGACCTTGAACGTGGTGTTTTGATCTTGTGCCATCTTCAACAAATATCTCTCTAAACTTGTTGGGTATATGAGTATGAGAAGATGACAAAATCTTATATTTATGTAGTGGTTTCAAGGCACGATTAGATCGCTTTCTTTAGAGAGATATTTGTCCCCACACTTAGTTGCTATAGGGTTGATGACAATACTCTCCCAGGATACAATGAAACCTAAGAATTTCTTAATTAGCAATAGTAAGAAATTCTCAACTCTCTTAAACAAAGAAAATCTCTTAATAGTTGAGTAAATTGTACACTTAGTACTTTTTTTT
>NC_029792.2:25509651-25526461 GCF_000816755.2 Arachis ipaensis
GATTAGATCGCTTTCTTTAGAGAGATATTTGTCCCCACACTTAGTTGCTATAGGGTTGATGACAATACTCTCCCAGGATACAATGAAACCTAAGAATTTCTTAATTAGCAATAGTAAGAATTTCTCAACTCTCTTGAACAAAGAAAATCTCTTAATGGTTGAGTAATTTGTACACTTGGTACGTCATATCTGAAATAGTGAACAAGGACTTATTTATACATATTGCACATAGCAATTATGATTAGTTACGTATACAAATGATTGTATCTTTTCTATTGCCAATAGATACAATGTTTTGAATATACACAACTCTTAAAGAGTTGTGTCCCTTTAGCCAATAGACACAATATTTTGAACATACACAATCCTTAAAAGGTTGTGTCCCTTCAACCAAATGGTACTAAACGGTTAGTAACCGTTTATTAATATTAATAATATTAATAATAATATCAATAATATTAATAATATTAATTAATCAAATTTGTAAATACCCTTCAAGCTGAACTTATCAAAATTTAAACTCAATTCATTTAATTTATGAGCTCAATTTCAGGCTCAAACTCGGCTCGACAGTTCATAAATTCAACTTATCAAATTATTAACGAGTCGGGCTCAAACTAACTTGATTCACTCTTAACCCTAGTGACCGACAACTTGATCATTGCAGGTACTCTCCTATGTTCTTATCTTATTAATTTTGTCATAATTTTAAATTACTACTTCTCCCACATTATTCTTTTCTCTTCAATTCTCTCCTCTAATCTATACTTTCACATATTCCTCTATCTTTTTGATATTTTCCGGAAAAAATTACTCAAATAGTATCCAAAAATTTATACCATTAACAAAAATAACCTTTAAAGATTGAACGATAAATAAATCCTTGAATGATTTAAAAGTGCGACAAAAATAAACAATAAATATTATATTTTTTATAAATAATAAAAAAACTTTCATATTTAACAAATGACTTATCCATTTGATCTGAATTCATGTTTTTAAATATTTTAGGAACTTATTTATTGTTTGCATTTTTTAGAATTATTTTTGTCAATAATATAAATTTTTTGATACTATTTTAGTATTTTTTTTTCCAACCTTTCTTCAACCAAGTAAAAGCATAGTTTGGTAAATACTTTCACGTGCAAATGTAGTACTTTGTCTTTCTTGCTCTCTCTCATTCATTAACTAGATTACCTTTCATGGCTTTGTTTCATAGTTGGCTATTCAAACTATTTTCTAGCATCTTTTTCATGTGTTGCATTAATCAACATCTTTAATTTATTTTTTAATTTGATTTAGGAACTTCTCTTTATTTGAAAACTCTTTTTCAGTTTTTCATTTTTGGCATCTTGTTTCATAAAAAAGGTCTCCACCTACCAATGGTGGATTATTGTAGAAGGCTCATATATATTTTATTAACTCATTCATTTGTTTCATTTCTTTAACTGCTTTGCATTTGAATAATATTAATTTCTTGAAGTATTGATTATGTAGAATATTGAATTTAAAAATTGGGGTAAAACACATCATTAAACCAAATCAATGCCAATATTACATGAAAGTTTTAAAACAAAAAACGTTGCATCGATATCTTCGTTCACATATCTATATAAATCGAATTAGGGTAATTTGAATTAGGCATTATAGTAGTAAACCACTAAATCAAACTAGGGGCATTCGATTTAGTAGTGTTGCATAAATCCGCATAAATCGAACTCACCTACTTCGATTTAGGCATTATAGTGATAAATCTAATCAACTTGTATCGATTTACTATGGAACAAATGTAAATCGAATGCAACCAATTAGATTTACAATCCATTTCGAATGTAATAGTAAGGCAATAACATTTGATCACAAATAATACCCATAATGAGTACAATAAAGAGTACATTCAATAATAAATTAAAAAAATAATAATTGTAAATATTTTCTATAAATTATTAAAAAATCTCATTATAAATAATTTTTCAGTATAGTCAAGATGACATTAGACTTATAAAACTGTATTTACTGCTGATCAGGTCTATGTTTAGAGACAAGCATTAGTTTTTTGCAGTTCAAAGAAATATTTAGTGTTAAGGTCAACACATCAAAATATAGTTCAAATGCCAATGAACATTACCTTCAACAGAGGAATCCAGCATGCTATTTCAAGTGCTTGAGCAGCTTCATCAATAATCACCAAATCAAATGACATATTATCGAGTTTCTTAGAATAGGCCTCAATCAGAATAGTTAATATTACATCTGTCTACTGCCGTTTAAGTTACATCTGTTATAGCAAGCTGCTGCCTTTTATGCTCTTCTTTGGATAGAGTTCTATGTTCCCTTTGTATGTCTCTCCTTGTACTTTTGTCTTTAGTTTTCAATAGCTTTCCATTCAATGCCTGAAAGAAACACATCACATTTAGTGCAAATTATATTTCATATATATTATCTAGTTATGCAATAGCTTTTCATTCATAGCTTTCTCTTCAGGGTTGGTTGTTGTAATTATATCTAGTTATGCTACACGAAGTTGATAGTGTCATCAATTATGAAATCTGAAAAAAAAAAAAAAAAAGAGATTCTTTTGAGCGGCAGCTAGATGATCACCATCAACCTTGGTAAATGATAATAAATTAGTTCTTTAATTTCTACTCTAAGAATTTACCTTCATTTCTTTTCGAATATCATTTGCAAGGCCACTATTATCTCCTCGTAGTACCTAACAAGAAATTCAATAACGAAGGATATAAAAATCAATTATAATGAAACATACATACCAAACAAATACTATGAAATCAATTCATTAGTTAATATTTGTTGCGGTCCAGCCCAACAACGGCCATGGATTCACTTGCAGATCCCCGACCCGCTAGACATTCGACCCGCGCCTGGAGATGATCCGCGTGCCACCTCATGACCTACGAAGAACCTGGACAGCTAGTAGAAGATTCTAGATGAACGGACTCAAGAGAATGAGCCCACCCGAGTATGAAGTATAAATGGGGAGGGACCTATCCCTCTCCAGAGGTACGTCACCTTCTTACCCTAATTAGTTGCCTTATCGTACAGACACTAACTTTAGCATCAGAGTGTCCTTGCAAGTGGCCCACCCGCCGACCTACCGATGACTCGTACAATCATCCTACTCATGAAGCTCGCACTCAGGTCCAGGTCTCCCATCTCAACTAGTTGCTCCAGTCCCGACTCCACCCGAACCGCCATTCACCCGAGTGACCAAACATTAGCGCCTACTGTGGGAACCTGGCGCGAGTATGGAGCTCTTTCCTCACATGGAGGAAGTACGAGAGGAGGGGGGAGCCCGCCTGAGGAGCAGGGTGAGTTCAGCAGCCTCTTCTCAGGAACGTCCGAGACCTCTATCTCGGCAAGGAAACACCCACTCCCGATCTCCTGAGAGACGCCCGTTCGGTGGCACCGGCGATGACAACTCAAAGATTATGCAAGAACTCAGGCACCGAGTGCAGAATTTGGAGAGAGAGCTAGCAGCGAGGGACCGCTATCGTCCCGAGCACAGTAGAGACTCTCGCCCAAGTCTGTCTCGCACCCGATCTCCCACTGAGAGGTCAAAAGACTGCAGGAGTAGCTCCTGTCATTATGGGAGCAACCCCTTTCCACCCTTCTCTCCTCAAAGTCCGGCTACTGAAAAACTTCGACAAACACACAGATATGAGGTATGATGGGATGAAAGACCCTCAGGAACATTTGACGGCCTTTGAGGCCATAATGAACCTGGAGGGTATTGGTGATACTGTAAGGTGCTGTGCTTTCCCTGTAACCCTGGCAGGTCCAGCGATACGTTGGTTTAACGCACTTCTGCAAGAGTCCATTACGGCCTTCACGAATATCGCGCAGAGGTTCTTAGCGTAATTCACTACATGGATAGCTAAGGTCAAGCACCCGATCAACTTGTTAGGTGTGACCCAACGCGCTGGCGAGCCGACGAGGAAATTCCTTGACCGGTTCAATGATGTATGTCTAGAGATTGATGGCTTGACAGACTCGGTAGCGAGCCTATGCTTGACAAACGGCTTGTTGAATGAGAACTTCAGGAGGCATTTCATTACCAAGCCTGTCTGGACCATGCAAAATATTCAAAATGTTGCGAGGGAGTATATTAACGATGAAGAAGTTAGCCAAGTGGTGGCCGCCAATAAGCGGCAGCCACCCCACCCGCTATTTGCAACCTTTTCCAGCCTTAGGGGACTGTTTAAACCATCTTCAGGTATGTCATCAAAAGCAAAAGTTATTGATGAGTTCTGTTAGTATCAAACCAACAAGTCAAAGTTGTGTCCAATGCTCGGACCACCTGTAGCTAACAGCATGGGCAATTTTCTTCCATAAATTAAATCAATCAGAGACTTAAGAATTACCTTTAATCTATAAACAACACCTTGTCCAAGAGCAGGAGAACCTAGATCAGCCTTGTTGAGTTTTAAAACGATGACGTTATGAGTACTAAATTACAAAAATAAGACTTCATTAACTCCTAATGGTATAACAATATTGATCAAATACATAAGAAAACTGTCGTGTCAGTAATTTGTGGCAACCTTTTTTGCCACATACAAGTCTTATAAAATACTGTGAATAACAAAAGGCGGAAGAAAATGTAACATAGAAAATTACTTAAAGACTGAAAAATGTGAACAATCGAATAGGTTCATATAAAACTGAATACTAAAGATAACTTCTTCAAATATGAGTCGAACGATATAACAGTCAAAGATTTATGAAATGCAAAGTAATTGATAAAAGAAAGTCAATCATTCACCTTGTGTGTAGGAAGAACATCTCCTTTTGTAGACTGGAACTCAATCAGAGATTTTCCCATAAGCCCTGTCTATATTCATGAAAAAAAAAAGAGGAAGAGAAGCACCATATAAGAATACCAACTGAAACTCCACTCATCAATTATTACTTATTAATCAAATAGCACACTATATGATAAAATCGTGATCTGGATCTGATTTTATCGAAGAAAATAAGATTGAAATGGAAGAAAAAGACTCAGAAAGTGAATTTGTCATATGAACAAATACAAAACCTAAAATTGAAAGAAAAACCACAGAGTACATTGGAGTACATATTATTATCCACTATTTATAGCTATTAGAAAATTAACCTTACTAAAACCTAACTCAATATGGTAAATAAATTAACTATGGTTATGAGGTAATTACTATTGCTAGCTTTAACCTCTAATCAAAACAAACTTTTCTATCATTCTAACTAAAGTTACAAAAACAAATACTATCAAAAAAATTATTCGACCATAATCAGTTACAGCTTGCTTTTGTGAGCCATTAGATTCCACCTTAATATCATCTCTAACATCCTCCCTCAAGTTGAAACTGATTGAATTAGTTGCAAGTCCAGCAATATTATTATCATCCTCCCTTGAATTAAGACGTGTTGAAACCTTTAACCTCTTATCATCCACAAAATATCCTCCCTCAAGTGGGACGTGTAAGTCAAGCATGCCCAACTTAAAAAGTAAAGGTTCAAAGACACCCGGTGATAACGCTTTAGTAAGTAAATCAGCTGTTTAATGAGCTGATTTAATAGGTAGCAATTTCAGCACCCCTGTTTGAGACTTTTCACGAACAATGTGACAATCTACTTCATTGTGCTTGGTTCTTTCGTGAAAGACCAGATTAGCTGCAATATACAGCGCAGATTGATTGGCTGAGGATGAGATACATGGCAGTCATTAAGAAGATAAAGAAGCCATCGACCTTCCCGAGTTGCTTGTGCCATGGCATGATATTCAACTTCTGAGGAAGAACATGCTACAGTTGTTTGCTTCTTACTCTTCCAAGACACTAATGAAGAACCTAGGAAAAAACAATACCCAGTTATTGATCGACGAGTATCGGAACAAGTTGCCCAATCCGAATCAACATAACCAGTCAATTTGTGATCATTATTTAAAGAGAAGAAAAGGCCCTTAGAAGGAGATTTCTTGATGTATCGAAGAACATGTAGTGCTGCCTTGTAATGGTCATCAGTTGCACAATCCAAAAATTGGCTGAGCTTCCAACTGCAAAAGCAATGTCTGGACGAGTATTGGTGAGATATAGGAGTCATCCGAGCAGTCTTCTATATTGTAATGGATCTGGTAATCTTGTGCCACTCTCCTTAGAAAGTTTGCCATTATACAACATAGGAACTGAAGCAGGTTTAGCTTCTAACATACCATATTCCTCAAGCAAATCAAGAGTGTACTTACGTTGATACAAAGCAATTCCTTTGGAACTACGAGAAACTTCCATTCCAAGAAAGTATTTCAACCGGCCTAAGTCTTTAATACTAAATTTAGCATTAAGAGCCCTTTTAATAGCTTCGATTTCAAATAGATTATTTTCAGATAAAACAAGATCATCAATATAAACAATAATAATAGCCAAGCCAAGCTTAGTGTGCTTGATGAACAGAGAATGATCATGAGAAGACTTGATAAAACCATGTTGTTGAAGAAAACCACTTAATCTTAAATTCCATTGACGGCTTGCCTGTTTCAAGCTATATAAAGAACGATTTAACTTACAAACAGCACCATTTGGAACATCGAGACCTTGGGGAGGTTTCATATAAACCTCTTCTTGCAACTCACCATGCAAGAATGCTGTATTAACGTCTAATTGGTGAAGTTTCCAGCCATGGACAGCAGCAAGAGTAAGAATCAGTCGTAAAGTGGTGATTTTTACAACTGGACTGAATGTATCAAAGTAATCATAGCCAACTCGTTAACGAAAACCTTGAGCCACCAAACATGTTTTGTGGCATTCAACACTACCATCTGGATTAAACTTCACTTTAAAAACCCACTTGCATCCAATGATGCGCTTTCTAATAGGCAAAGAAGTAATAGACCAAGTCTTATTCTTCTCAAGAGCGAGCAATTCTGCACTAATTGTATTTCTCCAGCATTCATGTTGCACAGCTTGTTCATAAGTCTTTGGCTCAACTGTTGTGGTTATTGCTAGGGAAAAGGCTCTATGGACATGGGATAGCTTCCCATAATCCACCATATGAGATAGACTGTACCGCTTGGAACATGATTGGTTACTAGAGCTTCCTGTTCTAAGTAAACATACAATGATAATCTTGAAGATAAGAAGGTGGTTTATGTGTACGAGTTGATCGTCTAAGATCCTGATTATGCATGTTATCATTTGAATGAGAATTAGATGATGCACTATTTGGTGGACTAATAGAAGCTACATGTGAATCAATGAGTGATGTATGGTCATTAGACTCATGAAAAGAATCAGTAGTTGCATGAGATGGATGAAATGCATTTAAGGAATCATAAGTAAAAAGATCAAATCTATTAAAATTAGAATCAGCAATAGGTAGAGAAGAGGCATTTATGGATTTTGTGAGCATCTCATCATCAAAAGATTTATAAGAAAAATAGTGTTCATAAAAATCCACATTTCGAGACAAAAATAGTTCTCTAGTGTGAATATCAAACAGAATATATTCTTTTGTGCCAGCTGGGTAGCCAAGAAAAATACTCTTTCTTGCTCGTTTATCAAATTTTGTTCTTCCATGAGTTAACGTTGAAGCAAAAGCCAAGCATCCAAACACTTTAAGGTGACTAATGTCCGCATCCTTACCAAATAAGGTAGCATAAGGGGTTTTATTTTTTAAAACTGGAGTTGGAAGTCTATTAATTAAATGAACAGTTAAACCAATAGCGAAATTTCAAAAAGTTTTTGGCAAGGACGATTGAAACATTAATGCTCTTGCAATGTTAAGAGTATGTTGGTGTTTCCGCTCAACAATACTATTTAGTTGAGGTGTCTCAACACATGATGTTTGATGCACTATACCCTGTGAATTATAAAAAAATATCAAGTTTAAACTCAGGACCATTGTCAGTTCGAATAATCTTTACTTGAGAATTAAAATGTGTTTTCACATAGGCAACAAAATTCTAGACCAAACTGTTGGCTTCTGACTTTAATTTCATGAAATAAATCCATACAAATATGGTTTTATCATCTACTACAGTTAAAAAATATTTATAACCTTGTAGAGAAATGAGTGACATTGGCCCCCAGATATCAATATGTATTAAATCAAAACTGTTTAAACTTGTTGTTTCACTAAGGGTATATGGTAACCGTTTTTGCTTCGCATAATGGCAAAAATCACATGGTTTAGAGCAAGTAGATACAGAAAAATGCACACAAGGATATATTTGTTTAATAATGTCAAATTTTCTTTGGGGTACATGACCCAATCGAAAATGCCATAAATTCTCAATAGAAAAATTTGAAGTTTGTGTAACCAAATTTGCTGTCCTAAGATTAGAAGAAAGTAAAATCTTGTCACTATGACCTTGCATGTCTAGAATCCTAGTACTCCTATTAAATGTTGTATTTTCTATGTTGTCTTTATGTGCTAACTCTAATGCAGGAAAATCTAGCATGTATAATACATGTTTTGCTCTAGCTGTACCAATCATCTTCAAAGAGGTCCGATTCTGTATTTCACAAGGTTTGTCAGTAAAAACACATTTGCAATGCAGGCCTTCTGTAAGTTTGGAAATAGATAAAAGATTGAAGTTAAAACTTGGTATGTACAGCACATCCGTGAGATAGAATGTAGCTGAAAATATCACAGTTCCACTTATAGTTGCAGTTGTATGTGTTCCATCTGGTAATTTTACCAGAATTGGTCTAATATGTCTAAAATTTGTAAAAAAAAATGCAATGAGTGTGATACATGATCAGTAGCTCCTGTATCAAGTACCCACGAATTTGAGAAAAAACTTTTTACTGACAAAAATCGTGCAATATGAGAGCTCATGCAAAGTTTATAAGTCTCTAAAGGTATACCTCCACTCCCTGCATTTGATTGACTGACATCTCTCACGTTTGCTCCTTGAAAAAACTGTGCACACTCCTGCCGAAGAAAGGTAAGCAGTGCATCTCTCAAAACTCTTATTGAATTGGGATTGATCATCAGCTTCCTTGTCCTGCTTGACATTGTGGGTGTTGCTCTCTTCAATTTCAGCAGCAATATGATTAGCCATAACTCTGTTGCTAGTCTCTCGTGGCCATTTCTGCCTTTGTAGATGAGATAAAAATCCATGTTTGTGGTAACAAGTATCCACAAGATGCCCTGCCTTGTGACAATAAGAACAGGTCTTAGGTGCTGAATTCCTTCCACCTCTACTTCCACAAGTTCCTCGTCCTCTTTCTCTAGAAACACTACTTGGATTATTGTTGAAATTATGAAATGAATTGCTCAAAGCTGGGGGTAGGAAGTAAACACTTGTTGGATCTTCAAGTAAATTGGTACTCGATTGTGGCTGCAAACTTGATAGTTGGCTTATAATGCGAGTTAGATTTCGAAGCTGAAAGCTCTCATGTGAGCCGTCCCTCAACATTAGTTCAGAAGGAGTGTTGGCCATTGATACTAATTCAATGCTCTATTTGTATCCAAAAGCTTCACCTCTTTCACGATCCTCCACGCTCACTGCACCATGATAAAATCATGATCTGGATCTGATTTTATCGAAAAAATAAGATTGAAATGGAAGAAGAAGACTCATAGAAAGTGAATTTTGTCATATGAACAAATACAAAACCTAAAATTAAAAGAAAAACCACAGAGTACATTGGAGTACATATTGTTATCCACTATTTATAGCTATTAGAAAATTAACCTTAGTAAAATCTAACTCAATATGGTAAATAAATTAACTATGGTTATGAGGTAATTACTATTGATAGCTTTAACCTCTAATCAAAACAAACTTTTCTATCATTCTAACTAAAGTTACAAAAACAAATACTATCAAAAGAAAATTATTCAACCATAATCAGTTACAGCTTGCTTTTATGAGCTATTAGATTCCGGCTTAATATCATCTCCAACACTATAAAATAAGGCAAACATAAAAATTCAAATTCCTCATTTATTCTCATGAAAAAGAAAAGAAAACAGAATGGAATATAAGATTATATATCATAAGTGATAAACTAAAAAACAAGTTACTTGGACATCCACACACTTCAAGTTAAGGATTGTGGAACCTCTCTTTTGAGTAGTATCCAAATTCTTTGATATACTTGCGGTGATTGATCTTGATATCTCAGCTTCTTAAGCGTCCAAATAAAATAAAACACAGGAAAAAATTTGAAAAGGAAGCTCCATCATTCATCCATTCTGAAGCCACCGCCCAACATAAACCATTCTTTGCAAAATTATAACCTTTTCCATTTTTCTAATCACCCCATGAACACTTGCTATTACATGGGACAGTAAAATTGGTCTTGAATTTGTAAATTGATACAGAGAGGCCTCCTAAAGTTGGAAACTTTAGTTGCAGGGCTTAAGTCATATTAGTCTATTCAGTTCTAATTCCATTTTTACACACACAAAACGAGTATGCAAGATGGGCAATGGATTAAACGAGAAAAGCGAGAGCTTTTGAATAATGTGTGTTATGTAGCTACTAGCTACGTAGTAGGTACCTTTTCCAAGTCAAGAAAAAGGGTGGTGATACTGATGAACTGTTGCAGAGAGAGAGAGGGGTGATGATTTCTTCTCAGTCGCTCCTTTCTCTATTGTTTCTGTGTCACAGTTGCTATCAAAGGATTGCAGACCAAAGAGAGAGCGAGTGAGAGAGCTAAATGAAGCTATTTACTAGTATGTGTTGGTCTTTTATTTCATTTTAACCACCTTTCTTGCGAGAAATTTGTATTTTATTTTGCTTGCACTCAATTTTATTTTGAATTTTTTTTCCAATTTGAAGTTTATAAGTTTTTCTTTCTGATTAATACGAAAAAAATAAAAATATATATTAATCATTAAAAATATTTTAATTTTTCAACTCTTATACACTAATATCTAAGTCAAAGAAATGAATAACATTTCAATTTTAGTAAATTTTTTTCTCCAATTCTCATGTCTTTTTTTTTTGTGACTAAATAGAAAAGAAAAAAAAGAAAAAAAAAGAGACAAAATTAAATTAATTGGCTAGATTCATATCTAAATCTATTGGATGTTGAAACTCACTCCATGGTTGGCTCCAATTCGAGTGAATGTCCGCATCAGAAGCGGCTGCTTTAGCCATACAATCTGCAACACTATTTGCATTCCTCTGAATTAAAAGAATAGAGACTCTCCAATTCCAATTCATAACCTCCTGTATATGCTTTGCCAAATCCCATTTCGGAATATCCTTACCAAGCATTCTTTGGTTTACCAAGAAAAGAGCTTCTAAACAGTCTGTTTTATAAATAACCTCACGAAATCCATTCTCCCAAGCAAGAAGTAAACCTCTCCAAATTGCATACAATTCAGCAAAAAGAACACTGCATACTTCGACTTTCCCAGTGAAACCTTTCAACCAACATCCATCAGGATTGCGAATGATACAACCAAAACCAGCATAGCCAAGAGGAGCAAAACAACTAGCATCACAATTCAATTTAATAGAATGAACTGGAGGTGGAACCCAATGCAAACAAAGCGAAGGAGGAGACAAAGATTGATACATAGCAAAAATAGTGTGAAACTCCCTTATTGAACTACGAATCAAACTCACCACTTTACTAGCATTCCAAGAATCATCTATATTAAATAAGTCATGATTCCTGCTTCTCCAAATCCACCATATGGTCGAAAAGAAAAGAAAAACATCTCCACTCCTTGCACCTCTGTAGAGCCAATCACGTAAATCCGAGTTATCTGAATACAGGCCTAAAAGGTTCCAGACCTCCTTGGCACTAGGGCACTCCCGAAGACAATGAAGAATGGATTTAGAACCATTCTGACACTGATGACAGGTGCTAGATAAAGCTAAGCCACGACCTAAATGAAACTCTGCCGTAGGAATAGCATTATGAAGACTGAGCCAAATCAAGAACTTGTACTTCTCAGGAATATACAGTCGCCATACCCACAACCAATTATCATGCTCATTCCAGTCAAAGTTTCTTTTGGCTAGCCAACTGTACCCACTCCTAGCTGAGTAGAGTCTAGAAGATGCCACACCCCACGACCAACCCGAACTCTCTCCAGCATTCAAATCCGGATTATAAGCATTCAAATGCTGTTTGACATCTTCTGGAATGATAGAGAAAATATCATGGAGATTCCATTGACCATCTTTCCAAACGTCTCTAATAGTTAAATCAGAGTCAGATATATGTACAAAAGGGACATCTTGAGCAATTGGGCCCTCAATACTCCAATTCTCAAACCAAAAAGATTGATCAAGTAACCTAACGTACCAAGAGAAGGCATCCTTAAGAGCACCAAAAGCCTTTGAGATACTCTTCCAAACATGAGAAGCGTTGCAAGGGACAGGGCCATCTAAAACTTCCTCATTCCTCAGATACTTCGCCCTCAATAGAGCAACCCAAGGCTTGTCCTGACAATGAAAAAGTTGTCAAACCAATTTACCAAGTAAAGATATATTAACACACATAGGATCTCTAACACCCAGGCCATCAAATTTCTTTGGAGTAATCACGGTACTCCAATTAACAAGAGAAAGACCTCTACCATCAACTGGACCCTTCCAAAGAAACTGTCTCATCATAGAAGACAATTTATCGCAAACCCAATTTGGAAAAAAAGATACTTGCATATGATAGACAGGAATGGATGTTGCAACAGAATTGATCAGGCAAAGTCTCTCTGCTTTATTGAGAAGCCTTCCTTTCTAGTTATCTAATCTTCCCCTCACCTTTTCATTCACCGAATGAAAAGAAGCCCTACTGGTACGGGAATGATTAAGGTTAACTCTAAGATATCTTCCTAAGTCCAAAGAAAAACGTATTGAAGAAACACTAGTAAAAATATCTCTTCTACAAGCAGTCACATTTTTAGAACAAAAAGCTTTAGACTTTTCAAGATTCACTTTCATGCCAGATGCCTTGCAAAAAATGTTAAGAGAATGCATGACCATTTGGACCTGACTCTTTGTAGCCTGACAGAAAAGTAAGAGACCATCTGCAAACATCAAATGAGAAAATTTTGGGCCACCCCTAGTGATAGAAACTGGTTTCCACACACCCTCGACCACCTATGAGATATATAGCAAGCAAGTCTTTCCATACAAAGCACAAATAAGTAAGGAGACATTGGATCGCCCTGTCTAAGCCCCCTTCTAGGAGTAAAACTATCCAGTCTATTCCCATTCCACATAATAGAAAGAGATGATGCACGGACACAATTCATAATCAAATTAACAGTGATGATAGAAAAACCAAAAGCAATGAGAGTACTCTCCAAAACCCTCCAATCCACCCTATCATAAGCTTTTTCAAGATCAATTTTAAAAGCAAAACTACCTTTCTTGGATTTTGTGTGCTTCATGAAATTTAGAATTTCTTGGGCCGCAATAATATTATCAGGAGTACCACGACCCGGAATGAAACCTCTTTGTAAAGGACTAACAATATCTGGAAGAAAAGGCCGAAGTCGATTAGTCAATACTTTGGTGATAATTTTATAAACAACATTACACAAGCTAATAGGCCTGAAATCCTTCATAAAGGTAGGGTTATCAATTTTAGGAATAAGCACAATCAGAGTTTCCATGATGCTAGGATTTAAGTACTCTCCCAAAAAAGCACTCCGAACAATATTCCAAATCTCAGTGCCTATTATCTCCCAATATTCTTTAAAAAAATAAGCTTGAAAGCCATCTGGACCAGGATTCTTAAAAGGGCTCATACTGAATACTGCTAACTTGACTTCCATAAAAGAGACAGGGTCAATTAACTTAGCACAAGCCTCGGTGCTTAGAGTGGGCATCGGAACATCTCCTAAACAATCAACCTCAACCTCTTCCGTTGTACCAAAGAGATTCTTGTAAAAAGAGAGGGCTTCTTCCTGAGAATATCTGGATCAGTAGACCAAGACCCATCTCTAACATATAATCCATGTACTCTATTATGGTTTCTACGCACCAAAGTCTGAAGATGAAAGAATTTAGTGTTCTATCCCCATACTTGACCCACTGCTCTCTAGATTTCTGGTACCAAAAAAGTTCCTCTTGCAATAAAAGCCTATTGTAAACTTCCCTCAGCTCAGCTTCTTTAATTCTCAGAGATAACACATCGGTAACCTCCAAACGCCGTTGAATCTGATCAATCTGATATTCCAGCTTACTTTTTCGCACAAAAATATTTCCAAAAATCTTTGAGTTAAAGTCTAAAGAAGCTTGTTGAACCATCTTAAGCCTTTCAGTAACGCCTCCAAACTCTTGATTCCAAGCCTTACTAATAACATGTTTATAAGAAGGATGTGTTGTCCACACAGTTTGGAACCTAAAAGGATGAGAACCTTTCACTCTGGGGCCACCATGACAACGAACTAAAATAGAACAATGATCAAAATGAAGCCTGCTAAAAATTTCAGAATAACCCTCAGGAAACATTGTCATCCACGCCTCATTAACTAGAGCTCTATCTAATTTTTTAGTCAAGTCCCTGCCAGCCTGAACTGCTCTATACCAAGTATATCTCCTACCAGTCACTTTAAGATCAAAGAGCTCACAGTCATCTAGAGTAGTAGCTAATAGACTAGCTCTGTGAGAAGAAAAATAAGCACATGTACTCTCGTCTGCTGCCACAATCTCATTAAAATCACCAACGACGATCCACGATCCATTATGGCCTAAATTAATAGAACGCAAATGATCCCAAAGCATACTTCTTTTTTCGAATTGAGGACTCCCATACACTGCACTACAAAGCCAAACTAAGTTACCCACACTCACTTTCACTGTGATACATTGGTCAATTTGGTCAATAACCACACAAGAAGCATTAGCAATAGAAGATAGAAACCAAATGCCACCCCTTTGTCCTACTGTTTTCTCAATACCAACACAATGAAAACTCAAATTATCCCAAAAATTCTTCAAATTATTAAACATGGTATGAGTCTCAAAGAGAAAGAAGAAAGATGGTTTATATATTCTAAGCAAATTTTTGCAATGCACACGGGCCATCTTGTTAGACGCACCTCTCATATTCCAGGCTATAATATTGAAACTATCCATAAGAAAACAGTAAAAAGGGAGTTCCAATAACAAACCCGAGACTCAACATGATGTCCCTGTCTTCGACGATCCTGCCTTTAATGGACTCTCAAGTTGCAGCACAATTTTCTCCGTCGAAACTTGCGCCACACCCGCCGTCGATGCTCTATCCTTATCTACTAGTGAGTTCTGCAAAGAGTTTGGGCGAGGACGCTTTCGCACAGTGCCATTTGTTGTCTCACCTTGCTATTGATGATGAACATTGTGCCGGGTCTCCGAAGAAGCCACACTAACCGGTTTTCCAATATTGATGCCCCTGCTTAATTTTACTTTGGATCCAGTAGCATGTGTTGTACGTTGGTGATTAGGCCTTGTCCAAGTATTGGTAGCCTTGTTAGGAGTCTTCTTTGCTTTCGGTTGGACCTGATGGGTGCTAGGAGAAGGCTTTTGACCCATTTTATACTTTCCTTTTCTAATCACTTGAGTCCAGCCTTCCAAATCCTCATGTTGTGCATGGTCTACATGAACAATATGCAAATCACTCTCCACCAAATTCGGGACAGCAACATTTACAGTCACATCTCTAATATTCTTGCCAAAATTAAAACTTGTCTTTTCCACATGCACTGGATTTTTTGAATTTGAACTTTCTAGCTGCTTTGCTACATCGCCGACCACCTTGGCATTAGTTCCTCCTCCCGCATTGCTGTCAGTCTTGCACACCTTCATATCATGACCAAACTTGAGACGGGAGCCACAAATAAGGTGAAGACTTTCATATTCAACCTCATATTCAACACCTTCAACAAGAATCTTCTTAGTCACTGGCAATTCTAAATCTATTTGAACACAGGCTCGAGCATATTGTCCTCTTTCAGCTAATTTTGTTGCCAAATCAACCTTGACGGGAATGCCAACTGCAGTCGCAACACGGAGCATTGCATCTTCTTGGTAGCACTAAATTGGTAATCCGAAAATTCTAATCCACACTAAAGTTGCTCCAAAACAGTTTTCACTTGATCTAAACTCTTGATCCCAAGGCTTCACAGCCACATAATTTCCCTCGATCATCCATGGACCTCCTAAGAGAACATTTTCTCGCTCCTTAGCCACATCAAACTTCACAAGAAAGTAGTCAAACCCCACGTTCAATAAATCAAAACCTCCCTTAATCCGCCATACCGTTCGAAGTTTATGAGAATGTCTATTTAAGCGAATGAATGACCTAACTATAAAATAAGTTATATTTCTAATTACTAAAATGTGTTGGTGATAAAATATGTGTATCACTTAAATGGTATTGCCTAAATTCTTCTACAATTTCCCCTCAATTATATAAGTAACTTCCTTTTGCAACACATTTATCACCCTTCATCTTCTATCATTCGTCTACATCTCACATACAACTGTCTCCTTTGTTTTTATTGACCCTTGTAGCAGATATTTTTGCTGCTCATTGAAGGTAGAAATTAGCATAGACAAATTGCTTGACAACACTGCATCTTATATTTTTTAAGAAATTTAAAATTTTCATTCCCCACTCCTAAAACTGAAACAACTGAAACCGGTGGTAAGTGGTAACTGATAACTGAAAACACAAATCAGTTGAAACAAGATCACAACACTGAAACTATGGAGATACTATTGAGAATGAAAAGCCCCTGGAGTTGTTAAGTACAACTGTACAACATTATTTCTGCTAGATGAATCATAGGCAAGGACAAATGTTATTCGGTTATTCCCATATAGCTAAATTCATATACTACTTTAACTACTCAG